>NC_086449.1:167210421-167344421 GCF_028390025.1 Pseudophryne corroboree
TATCAAACAAAGAGGGATTTCTCTGTTCATGAACATTCTACATTAACCAAACTTTCAGAATCTATCAAAGGGACCATGATCTACAAAATACATTATATAGTGAAAATATGTAATGATTGAGTCGCACGCTACGATCACATAAACTCTACCGTAAATACGCATACCGTGCGCCTGCGGGTGCCCGCGACTGTGAGTATGCGCACGTACGGGAGAGCGTACGCATGCGCAGCACGGACCTGTGTGAGGTGCAAATATGGTAGTGTGCATAGAGATATTTTTCTGACTTTGACAATATTATCTATACTGCGCCTAAATTTAGTGCCCCCCCTCTCTTTCTTACCTTTCTGTAATGTTCAGACTGCAGGGGAGAGCCAGGGAGCTTCCTTCCAGCGGAACTGTGAGGGAAAAATGGCGCCAGTGTGCTGAGGGAGAAGCCCCGCCCCCTTTTCGGCGGACTTTCTCCCGCTTTTTCTGGAATACTGGCAGGGGTAATTTTACATCTATATAGCCTCTAGTACTATATATGATGTATATTTGCCAGCCAAGGTGTCATATATTGCCCTCAGGGCGCCCCCCCCCCCAGCGCCCTGCACCCATCAGTGACCGGAGTGTGAGGTGTACATGAGGAGCAATGGCGCACAGCTGCAGTGCTGTGCGCTACCTTGGTGAAGACCGCGGCTCCGGGAACGAACACCAAGGTCGGGTCCTGCGGTCGATCCCTCTGGAGCTAATGGTGTCCAGTAGCCTAAGAAGCCCAAACTACCACCTGTTAGGTAGGTTCGCTTCTTCTCCCCTTAGTCCCTCGCTGCAGTGAGTCTGTTGCCAGCAGATCTCACTGTAAAATAAAATACCTAAATAAACTTTCTTTCTAGGTGCTCAGGAGAGCCCCTAGTGTGCATCCAGCTCAGCCGGGCACAAGAATCTAACTGAAGTCTGGAGGAGGGTCTTAGTGGGAGGAGCCAGTGCACACCAGTAGTCTAAAAGCTTTCTTTATAGTTGTGCCCAGTCTCCTGCGGAGCTGCTAATCCCCATGGTCCTTACGGAGTCCCCAGCATCCACTTAGGACGTTAGAGAAAAAGGACAAAGGAATCTGCAATCTATCACAACATACCTTGTCGAAACCGGAAATATCCTTACTTAACAAAGGCCTCACGTTTGCACCCACGGGGGGTCTTAACAAGTTTGAGACCTTCATTGATCTAAACAAATTTATCAGAAAATTGACATTGAAAAGACATTTTCTAAGGAAAGAGGATGCTGTTATCAGCAATTATGAGAGTCAGTCGAAATCAGGTTTAAAACCGACCTCTAAATTTTATCCATTGGAGTCAAAGGGGAGTAATGTAAGCATTTTTTATGAGTTAGTAAAAAAGGACTTGTGTGAGACCAACTTGGAAAAAATTAAGGAGAAGAACGTCACCAATCGAGAGAGTGAGGCTTTGAAAAAATTGCAGAAAAATCAGGGAATTGTTATAAAACAAGCTGATAAAGGGGGGGGGGGGGGGCTGGTGATCATGGACCGTGAGAAATATACTAAGGAAGCATTAAGACTATTGGGAGACGATGTTTCATACACAAAACTGTCTGGCGACCCCAAGATGCTTTTGTTGGAGAATTAAGAACACTTTTATTACACGGTCTACGTACAGAGATTATTACAAAGAAAGAATTCCAATTCCTAATGAAAGCAGACCCCACTACCCCTATTTTTTATTTCTTTCCCAAAATTCATAAGAATCTGACAAACCCACCCGGAAGACCTATTGTGGCGGGCATTGATTCACTCACATCTAATTTATCAGAGTATGTTGGTGTCTTCTTAAAAACTTATGTGAAAGAGCTACCATCATATTTAAAGGACACTACTGCTGTGTTGAACTCCCTGAAAGATTTTGAATGGAAAGACACCTATAGGTGGGCAACAATAGATGTGCAATCGTTATACACATGTATAGACCACGAGAAAGGTGTAACAGCATGCAGAGAATTTATGGAAAATGACACCTCAATAACAGCCATCCATAAAGATTTTATATGTGATGTCATGTATTTTATTCTTCAGCACAATTATTTTAAGTTTTTAGATCACTTTTATTTACAACGCTGTGGGACTGCAATGGGCACGATTTTTGCACAGAGTTTCGCAAATCTTTTTATGGGTAGCTGGGAGAAGGATTTTATCTATGGTAACCATGATTTTAAGAATCACATTATCTTTTATCGTCGTTACATAGATGACATTTTAATTGTGTGGGACGGCACGGAAGAATGTTTTTATAAATTCCTGGAATTCCTGAGCACCAACGAGATGAATCTTATTTTCACATCCAAGATCAACAAAGAATCGATTGAATTCCTCGATGTGATCTTAATGGGGATGGAAGGAAAAGTTGAAACTAAGAACTACATCAAGCAAGTTGACACGAACAGTTACCTGCATTATAAAAGTAACCACCTGAAGAAATGGAAAAATAATATCCCCTTCTCCCAATTTAACAGAATAAAGAGAAATTGCAGCAATCAGGAAGAATGTGATACCCAAATGGAGACATACAAAAAGAGATTCAAGGACAAAGAATACCCGGCAAATATTGTGGAAGAAGCAGCCCTCAGAGCAAAGGCTCTAGATAGATCAACACTGCTAGAGTATAAAACTAAAGAAACCAAGAAAGACTCCGTCCCGTTTATTACTACCTATAACCGTCATGAGAAATCCATCAGAGACTCACTCAGTAACCACTGGGGAATCCTATTAATGGATCCTGTCCTTAAAGAAATCCTGCCCCCTCGCCCCGACATCGTCTTCAGGAAATCAAAAAATCTGAAAGATATGCTGGCTCCAAGCATGCTACGTAAGGAATTAAAAGAGGAGTCACGGATGCCAAAGTGCACTGGATCCTTCAAATGTGGCCGATGCAACATCTGTAGGTACCTACACCCAGTAAGGAAAACATTCACGGACACAGAAAAGAAGAAGGAGTACAAGATTAAAGACTTCATAAACTGTAATACACAATCCGTGATTTATTTATTAGAATGTGAGTGCGGAAAACAATATGTGGGAAAAACAAAGAGACCACTGAAAATAAGGATACAAGAACATGTCCGTAATATAAAGAATAAAATGGAGAATCATGCAGTATCCAAACACTTTAACATTGCACATAATTCCAACCCGGAGGCATTGACTTTCAAAGCAATTGAACTTGTTAAGCTGGGAGAGAGAGGTGGCGATCTTGCCAATAAACTCTCACGTAGAGAAATGTATTGGATTTTTCAACTGCAAACACTCCATCCGAGGGGATTTAATGATTATTATGAAATTGCTCCGTTCCTGTGAATTTACACGGCCGTGGTGTCATCACGGTTTGGATCCTTAACATTTCTAGCACACACCCCTACCTCCCCCCCCCCCCCTACCTCCCCCACCCCTATATTAGTGTCACTTTAGTTCTAATATCACACCCCGTATAGCACCCCGCCCCTCCAACCCCCCCCCACTCCCCCCCCCCCTCCCCACCCCACAAACCCCCCCTTTTTTCTAAACTCCACATCACTTTATGTTAATAGTGACGGTAGAATTATGACACATGTATGGTAAGTATTAATTATTACAGTCAAACCACACTGGAAAGGACCAATCTCACCCGATTTTGGAAGCGAAGCAGTGTCGGGCCTGATCAGTACCAGAACAGGGAGACCACCTGGGAAGATCAGGTACTGTAACCATACTGATTATAAAAGCCTACATGAGCATGTCATAATGATCACTGCTGTACCATTAATGATTCATATATCTGCACCTTATATTATTCATATGCGCAAGAATCTTGCACTATACACTTTAAAATAAATTTATTTTGCACCTTGCACCTTAATGGTAATATATTCACATTTTTTATCCATGCAACCATTTATTTATTTAATATCTATTCCATAGTGGTCTAATTGATCAAAAACTTATTGTCACCAGCCTGATATAATTCATTTACTGATTAACCCCCTTTCTGATCTATTTTTATGTTTAACAAACCGGAGGATCAACAATAATGTCCCTGGACATGAACTTCATAAACATGGCCGCCGTATGAAGAAGTCTATGTAAAAATCTATACAAAGATGGCCGCCGCAATGAATTCCCTGGGAGAAGTCTGCATAAGTGCTGCTGGTCTCTAAGAATTAGTGGAAGCCGCGGGCGCATGCGCGTCCCGGAAGTGGGGCGGAACTGACGCGACGACAGAAAACCGGAAGTGGGGCGGAAGATCCGCCGGCGCATCTTTATGAGAGTTTTTCAAAGCTCTCATACAACAAACCTGCTTTATAAACACTGTTTTTACATCATATACATATATACTACGGAATAAGACTATTGATTAATTGTAACTAAATGCTCTTAGTCTGTTTTACATCACCATGGTCAAACTAACAGGAAGTGATGTCACAATTACTATAAGATTAGTACTGGTATAAATAGAAGCCTGTCCCATTCTACCTTTACCCCTTGATGAAGTCTGAATGACGAAACGCGTTGAGCAACCTGGCAGTGACCTCATACCAAGTTAAGCAAAAATCTTTTTATTTTTTAACTGGAATTATATTGTATTGTGTATATTGTTTTTATCCCAATTTTGAAAAAGTTTTTTCTGCTCAAATTTTATCTTAATTCAATTTTTATGTTTTAAAATTGTACTTAATAAATTTTTTATAGATCTACCCTTTCTGATTATTCTTTTAGCACTATTACTATATTATATATTTTTATCCAACTATTTTTACTGCATCTCTCTTTGACACCACTGGTCGCTATATACCCCCCCCCCCTGTGTGATATATATATATATATATATATATATATATATATATATAATGTGGGACGGGGCATCAATGTAAATGCTTCTACTTGGAATTTGACCTTAGCCATGGGCGTGCGCAGCCCATTTTATTAGGGTGTGCATACAGCTTTAGCAACTTAATTCCTTTCAAGATCTCATTTTCTTTCACTCGCTCCATGGAATAATCCTTTCATGGCATAAAAAAACAGACATAATATAATAACAGTCAATCGCTTTGCATAACAAATTAAACCAGTAATGCCGCCAGCCGGAATACCGGCGCACAGGGGCTATTTCCACTCGTGGGTGTCCACGTCACCCATAGGGTTTAAAGAAAGTCCCATAATTTCTGCTTTATTGTGTGATCCCAGATTCACTTCAGCTGTATTCTGACTAATGGAGCCTCCAGCAGCTGTGAGATGCACTGTCAGCACGGCTCTTAGATAAATTTATCTAATCCCAATAAAGAAGTCAGAATATAGCGGAAGTGAACCTGAGTTCACACAATAAAGCAGAAATGCGGGCTGTGGGATGCGGCAGCTGGAATGAACGGGTGGCCGCGGCAATTACTTTTTACCAGGCTGGCGGCTGCATTAGGGTGTGCTTGTGCACACCAGGCACATCCTGTGCGCACGCCTATGCCTTCCCCTGCACACTGTTCCCCTACCGCTCTTACTGCACACACACGCTTACCTCACAAGCAGCAAAGTAGTCCTGTCACGCCCAGGATCTGCAGCAGCTCCACCTCTCTCTCCCTCTCTCTCTGACAGCAGCCCTGCTCTGTCCAATGTAACTCTGCCTCCCTGTTCACACATCACTCTATCTCTCCTCTCAAGGTAAAAAAAAGGGACAGTTGCTTAAATGTGGCGGGAGGCGAGCTGAGGGGTGTGGCACCATCTAGCTAGTGGTGCCCGTAGGCACGTGCCTCATGTGCCTAGTGGAAAATCCACCATTGTCCCTGTCAATACATCCCCCATTGGGCCCTTCATGTCTCAGTCCAACACTGCACACCCCAGAAGTTGAGCAGGGACAGAAAATCTGTCTTATCACTGGAAATAGTAACTACAGATGTGTCCTCATACCCCGTGGCTTTAGTCGCGCCACACAGACCCTCCCATTACCCCCTCCTATGCCCATTACCCCACTCTCGTCTCAGATCTGTATATTCTGTCTAACCGACATCAAAATCCAGGACTAACAGCTGATACTAGACTCTCTATAAGACAGTCTAATGGTGCCCATACACTTATGAGATTATCGGTACTATCCTTCGATTTCGACCACATCTGTGAGAGAAATCAAAGTAGTGTATGCACATTTTAGTACCTTTCGGCGCGATGCGCGGGCACGCCGGTCGAATATCGCGTCTCAAGATATTATGTGCTGCACATAATATTTATCGAATCGCAGTGCGATCGCATGTGTTTCTAGAAACACATGCTATATATCGCACTGCGATGTGCGATGGGCACCCGCCGGGAGAGGACGCTCCCACTCGGCGTGACGTGCCCATCACGTGATTGCCATGCGATCTATTACATGATTGCATGGTAATCTTTTTGCCAGATCAGGTGCGATTTCATCGCACCTGAACTGCCGGTGCGATGCCCCGCGATGTTGCGTCGCGGGGCAAAGCACAAGTGTATGGGCACCATTAGAGTAGTTTTACATAATAGAAGTTAGTATTTATATTTAAAATAATTCCAGACCCAAATATTAAATGTGAAATCCTTCTGGGGAAAATAAAGGTTATTTCTGCTGCGGGGTACACTGGGCTCCACAAGGATTGGACAATGGGGTGTAGAATAGGATCTTGATCCGAGGCACCAACAGGCTCAAAGCTTTGACTGTTCCCAGAATGCACAGCGCCGCCTCCTATATCACCCCGCCTCCCAGCACAGGAGCTCAGTTTTGTAACTTGGTGCTGCAGTAAGCAGGCACTGAACAGAGGGGCACTTAAGTATTCTACCTGCCTTTTTAGTCAGTGTTAGTTAAGAAAGAGTGCACTTAGTCAGGGTTTTATAGTACAATTACCCTGTGATATACATCCAGTTCTTACTGTGTAGTGTTATATCTATCTCCTATATATTTGTCTAAATCTGTGACTCTGTGCCCGTAACGCTGGGTGGAGTCACAGCGGTGGGCGGAGTCAGCAAGTCTCTGCTCCTGCTGCCTGTCCATCTCTCTCTCTCCCCTCCCCCCACCCATCAGCAGCTCTGATTCCCCGGCCGCGGCGCCGGCCCAACAGCAACGGCTGATGCCGCCCCCGGCATACACATTAGGAGGGACGGGTGGCGCAGGAGAAGGCTCTCATAGCCATCCCTGCGCCGTGTACACAGACCCGCCGCCTCCTCCGCACAAATCCCGCTGTCAGCTCTCCTGCTGTGACAGGAGGCGAGTGCTGCAGTGACGTCATCTCCTGCAGCACTTTCCTCCTGTCACACAGCCGGCACACACTCTCCAGTCTCCGGGGGCTGCCAGCATCTACAGGCAAGCTGGAAACACCCCCGGAGCGAGAGAGAACAGACCCGCGAGGCCACGCCCCTTTCACAACAGACCACTCCCCCTTTTCGGACGCGGGGGGGGGGGGAGAGATGTGTGTAACAGTAATGCTGAAATGCTGACCCAGTGACGCCTCTGGACACTGTACTGTTTACCAGCCTGCAGCAGCCGCCCACAGCCCCAACGGTGAGTCCCTCCGGCCATCCTACCCACTGTTTCTATGTCTGCTCGCCACTTTACACAAGTCTCCTCTTCTGGTGCCCTCCCCCTCCACTACTTTCCCCCCTCTCTTCATCAGCTTCCTCACTGGGGACCCTCCCTGACGACCCGCGTCTCTATATCCCCTCCCTACCACCCCGCGTCTCTCTATCCCCTCCCTACCGCCCCGCGTCTCTCTATCCCCTCCCTACCGCCCCGCGTCTCTATATCCCCTCCCTACCGCCCCGCGTCTCTATATCCCCTCCCTACCGCCCCGCGTCTCTCTATCCCCTCCCTACCGCCTCGCGTCTCTCTATCCCCTCCCTACCGCCCCGCGTCTCTATATACCCTCCCAGCCGCCCCGCGTCTCTCTATCCCCTCCCTACCGCCCCACGTCTCTCTATCCCCTCCCTACCGCCCCGCGTCTCTATATCCCCTCCCAGCCGCCCCGCGTCTCTCTATCCCCTCCCTACCGCCCCGCGTCTCTATATCCCCTCCCGGCCGCCCCGCGTCTCTCTATCCCCTTCCTACCGCCCCGCGTCTCTATATCCCCTCCCTACCGCCCCGCCTCTATCCCCTCCTCCCTATGCCTCTGTATCCCCTCCCTACCGCCCGCGTCTCAGTATCCCCTCCCTACCGCTCTGCGTCTCTGTATCACCTCCCTACCGCCCCGTGTCTCTGTATCCCCTCCTACCGCCCCGCGTCTCTGTATCCCCTCCCTACCGCCCCGCGTCTCTCTATCCCCTCCCAGCCCCCCCGCCTCTCTGTATCCCCTCCCTATCGCCCCGGGTCTCTCTATCCCCTCCCTACCGCCCCGCGTCTCTCTATCCCCTCCCTGCCGACCCGCGTCTCTCTATCCCCTCCATACCGCCCCGCGTCTTTCTATCCCCTCCCTACCGCCCCGCGTCTCTATATATCCCCTCCCTACCGCCCTGCGTCTCTCTATCCCCTCCCTACGGCCCTGCGTCTCTCTATCCCCTCCCTGCCGCCCTGCGTCTCTCTATCCCCTCCCTACCGCCCCCCTTCTATCTATCCCCTCCCTACTGGCCTGCGTCTCTCTATCCCCTCTATCCACTCATACAAATATTGAACTGCAGCAAGGCGTGCAGGGGTTAAGGGGGCGTAGCCCCTTTCGACGGTGTGAAGAGCGCCCGTAGGGCGCGATGAAGCACCTAGTTGTTATATAGCTGTGTAAACTAGTCCAGTGCAGTATTATTGTCAGTAATAACCTCTGCATTGTACAAACTGTGACTTTCTGTGTGTGCATTAGATAGCTGAGTGGTGTCCATTTCGTGTCTTTCACTTAACCTGCTATCCCTATATTCTATAACCTGAGGGGGCTTGGTGCGTCAGGTGTTATCTAATATAGGATTTTCACAAAGATATACTGTATTACGTATTTTTCTCTGTGATTTAGTCACCATATCTCTCCTTTATCTCTGCTAGTGCTGACTACACTGCGCAGGGGTTTGGGTTTGGGATATTGTGCTGCTGATAATTGTACTGTGTTAACCTCATACTGCAAGTTATATCATGTCTGCTTCTGAGGGTAACGATTCTGGGGCTGAACACACTGCCGGTGTTGCTGACGCCACGGGGCCATATGAGGAGAATATAGCAGCTGTGGGCTCTGGTTCTGGGGGCTCCTTGCCCCCCAGTGGGACTGTGGCAACGGAGGCACATACTGACCCACCGTGGGCCGCTTTTTCCACGCTTCTGCATATGCTAGTTCATAAACTAACTCCCCCTATGGGACCCCCAATGCCGGTACAACCGTATGTGGGCCCTGCAGCTAACCCGCCGTGGGCGGACGATTTATCTGCTCAATTAAAGAAGTTGAACCAGTCCTTGACTACTAAAAAGTCTGACCAACGCTCGCCTAAGTCCAAGAGGACCTCTAAGCGAGCGCTTCTCTCCTCACAATCCACTGCTGTCACTGACACCTCGTCTGATGAAGACGGCACATATACTGACCCCTCAGGTTCTGACTCAGATACGGCTGATGGGGAGGGTAGTTCACATGTGGATGTTCCTGATCTTTTGGAAGCTATTAAGTTAATTCTGCAGATTACGGATGATCCCGAGCCATCCGTCCCTCTTAAGAAACCAGATAGGTTCAAGCGTCAGAAGGTGGTTAAACAAGTTTTACCTCACTCTGACCACCTAGTGGATATACGTCAGGAACCCTGGGAAAACCCGGGTACGAAGTTTGTGCCTCAAAAGAAGATGCTGGCTCGCTATCCCCTCGCGCCAGAGCTGTCTAAAAATTGGGAAACGCCTCCTCCAGTGGACTCACATGTGGCTAGGATGGTGGTTTCCTCAGCTCTACCTGTCACTACCGTCACGTCTCTAAAAGAGCCTATGGATAAACATGTGGAGGGTTGTTTGAAAGCGATTTACACCCTCATGGGTGCTGCACAAAGGCCCACTATTGCAGCTGCAAGAACAAAAATAACCAACTAGGTTGGAAGGGGCGCTCTAGCTGTGGCTTCAATTTATGTGTATTAAGCAGCTGTCTAGAAAGGCTAGTCACACCTATATCATAATACATACAGACAAGAGAAACAAGAATAAGACAGCGCTAACTGAGATGGATTGTCTTATAAAATACAGTGATATTTAATGAATTAAAAATAGAGTACAAATAAAATGTTTAAGATTAAACTGGTCACACTGCACCAATGAGCTTCTAGTCACCATACATATATAAGTTAGTCACTTGCCGCTTGCTCCAATGTCCCCATGGGACCCGCACAATTTGAATGTCCCTTATCCTGGGGTTGTTGCACAATCCCCAGGCCAAATACTTGTAATAACAACGCTGGAGGAATAACTGTCCCAGTAGTGTGGCAATACAACAGGAAAGTCCTCACCAGTAGTGCGTAGTTGTAATGAAGTTCGGTCCTTGGTATATGGATGTGGGTTCAAGTAGCAGCGCTTTTTGGCAGAGTCCACAGAGGTCCAAGCGGTGATAAATAATCAGTGAAGAGGTGACACAGGCTCACACTTGACGCGTTTCACAGCTAAACTGCTGCTTTATCAAAGGTGACTGTGATCCTAACTGGCAGTGTATTTATACCTAAGTTAATTACTTCATTCATTACAGCTGGTCAGACAATCCATCTCGTTCCATATATGTAAATTACTAAAAATCATCACTATATGTGTTATGTAAATAGACTCAAGGCAATATAAAAGACACAATATACAATATGAACCGTTTTACCTTATTTTTATTGTTAAAATACATTAAATATTCAGTCCGAGAATGCTGGAACGCACGCGAACTTCCGGACTTCTGGTCGGTGACCCGCATTGGTTGTTATGGAGATAGAGTCTACATCTTCTCCAATCATATGCTACGGACGTATTCACTTCCGGTCCGTGGCCCGCGTTAGTTGTTATGGAGATAGAGTCTACCTCTACTCCAATCATGTAGCGCAAACATGGTCACGTGACCGTGTTTGCGCTACATGATTGGAGTAGAGGTAGACTCTATCTCCATAACAACTAATGCGGGCCACGGAACGGAAGTTTAGCTGTGAAACGCGTCAAGTGTGAGCCTGTGTCACCTCTTTACTGATTATTTATCACCGCTTGGACCTCTGTGGACTCTGCCAAAAAGTGCTGCTACTTGAACCCACATCCATATACCAAGGACCGAACTTCATTACAACTACGCACTACTGGTGAGGACTTTCCTGTTGTATTGCCACACTACTGGGACAGTTATTCCTCCAGCGTTGTTATTACAAGTATTCGGCCCGGAGATTGTGCAACAACCCCAGGATAAGGGACATTCAAATTGTGCGGGTCCCATGGGGACATTGGAGCAAGCGGCAAGTGACTAACTTATATATGTATGGTGACTAGAAGCTCATTGGTGCAGTGTGACCAGTTTAATCTTAAACATTTTATTTGTACTCTATTTTTAATTCATTAAATATCACTGTATTTTATAAGACAATCCATCTCAGTTAGCGCTGTCTTATTCTTGTTTCTCCCCACTATTGCAGCTACATAGGCTGCAGAGGCTATTGAAGCATGGGCCTTGGAGTTAGAAGCTGAAATCTCTTCTGACCATGCTAGACAATGCTTGTCATATATTGTCACAGCTTCTCGATATATTAAAGAGGCGGCTTCTGATGCCTGTATCCTAGCAGCCAAGGCCTCTACTACGTCAGTCCTGGCTCGCCGGATATTGTGGCTGAGATCCTGGTCTGTGGATCTGGACTCTAGAAAAACCCTGGAGGTACTCCCTTTCAAGGGAGATATTCTGTTTAGGGAGGACTTAAATAAGATAGTGGCTGACTTGGCTACTGCCAAAACTGCCTGTCTGCCTAATACCGCTCCTTCTGTGTCAAAGGCTAAAGGTACGTCCTTTCGCCCCTTTCGTCCTTCAGGTAAAGCAAAAGGTCAGGCGTACCATAAGCAGGCCCGCACTTCCAAACTTGGTAAGCCGAAGCCCAAAAGAGCCTGGGCTGCCTGTCAGCCAGCTGCCAAGACCGATAAGCCTGCCACATGACGGGGCAGGCCTCCCCCTGGGGGATCCCAGGGTGGGGGGCCGGCTTCTAGGGTATACCCAGGAATGGTTGAAGACCACTTCAGATGCCTGGGTACGGGAAGTCGTCACTCGAGGTTACGCCATAGCCTTCAAATACCGACCCCCTGATCGATTTTGCCAGACAGACGTCCCTTTGGACCAGACAAAGGCAAACATTCTACACTCGGATACAGGAGTCGTCGTACAGGTGCCTCTTGCTCAGAGGGGCCGGGGGTACTATTCTCCGCTGTTTCTAGTCCCGAAACCGAATGGGTCCTCCCGGCCCATTCTCATCCTCAAGGCATTGAACAGGTCTGTGAAGGTTTCCAAGTTCCGTATGGAAACCCTTCGCTCTATAGTTCTGGCCTTGGAACCTGGGGACTACATGGTCTCCCTGGACATACAGGATGCTTACCTGCATATTCCTATAGCAGTGTCACATCAACAATACCTGAGGTTCGCTATTGGCAACCTACATTATCAGTTTCGGGCGTTACCTTTTGGTTTAACAATGGCTCCGCGAGTCTTCACCAAAGTTATGGCGGTGATGACGGTGGTACTCCGCCGTCAAGGGGTCAGGATACTGCCGTATCTGGACGACTTGTTAATCTTGGCAAATTCCCCAGATCTTATCCTGCGTCATCTGGATATGACGGTCCGGTTTCTACAAGCCCACGGGTAGCTCATTAACTGGAAGAAATCCTCCCTGGTCCCTGCTCAGAGTATGGTGCACCTGGGAGCGTTGTTGGACACTCACAACCAGAGGTTGTTCTTGTCTCAGGAGAAAGTCCTGAAGATTCAGGACAGGATTCGTTGCTTCCTTTCTCGTCCGCAAGTGTCGATATATTCGGCAATGCAGGTGCTGGGCCTAATGGTATCAGCATTCGACATGGTGGAGTATGCTCAATTCCATTCTCGCCCCCTCCAGAGGCTGATTCTAGCCAAGTGGGACGGCCTGCCTCACCGGATCAGATCTCAAATGATCTTTTTGACTCCGGAGGTCTGTCTGTCGCTACACTGGTGGCTCCGGGACCAACAATTGTGCAGGAGTCGTCCCTTCTGGATATCCAACTGGGTCCTGTTGACGACAGATGCCAGTCTAAGAGGTTGGGATGCGGTGCTGGAGCAACACTCCCTTCAGGGTCGGTGGACCAAGGAGGAATCTCTCCTCTCGATCAACATTCTGGAATTGCGGGCGGTCTTCAATGCGTTGAACCTGGCCCAGCATTTAATTCAGAACCGTCCTGTTCAAGTACAGTCGGACAACGCCACCACAGTGGCTTACATAAATCATCAAGGCGGCACTCGAACCGTTTGGCAATGAAGGAAGTCTCACGGATTCTACGTTGGGCGGAACGCCATCTACCGGCCATATCGGCAATATTCATTCCGGGAGTCCTGAATTGGGAAGCGGACTTTCTCAGTCATCAGGACGTGCATGCCGGAGAGTGGAGCCTCCATCCAGAAGTGTTTCAACTCCTCGTGGAAAAGAGGGGTCTTCCAGACGTGGATCTGATGGCGTCTCGACACAATCACAAGGTTCCGGTCTTCGGAGCAAGGACAAGGGATCCTCAAGCAGCATTCGTGGATGCGCTGGCGGTGCCGTGGAGGTTTCGGCTGCCGTATGTGTTCCCTCTGGTGTCACTCCTGCCCAGGGTAATTCGGAAGTTCAAGCAAGAAAAAGGAAATCTGCTTCTCATAGCTCCAGCGTGGCCCAGACGGCACTGGTTCTCAGACCTGCAGGGCCTATCGTCAGAGCGTCCAATTCTACTTCCACAACGCCCAGACCTCCTCGTTCAGGGCCCCTGTGTGTACCAGGACCTAGCCCGGCTGTCTTTGACGGCGTGGCTCTTGAAGCTTCCGTCTTGAGGGCTAAGGGTTTTTCTGAAGAGGTCATTAAAACTATGTTGCGGGCCCGGAAACCGGCTTCTGCTCGGATTTACCATAGGGTCTGGCATTCCTACTTTGTTTGGTGCGCATCTAACAATTATGACGCTTCCAAGTTTAGTACAGCCAAGCTTTTGGCTTTTCTGCAGCAAGACCTAGAGTTGGGCCTGCGTCTGGCCTCCCTAAAGGTTCATATTTCTGCCTTGTCGGTGTGGTTTCAGAGAAAAATTGCGACTTTGCCTAATGTTCATACTTTCACTCAGGGTGTGTTGCGTATCCAACCTCCCTATGTCCCACCTGTGGCTCCTTGGGACTTGTCTGTGGTTTTGGAGGCGTTGCAGGAGCCTCCGTTTGGACCCCTCGGTTTAGCTGACCTAAAGTGGCTTTCCCTTAAGGTGGTGTTCTTGCTGGCTATTGCCTCTGCTAGAAGAGTGTCGGATCTGGGTGCCTTGTCCTGTAGTTCCCCATATCTGATTTTTCACAGTGATCGGGCGGTTCTTAGGACTCGTCCCGGATATTTACCTAAGGTGGTTTCTTCGTTTCACCTTAATCAGGAGATTATGGTTCCGGCCTTTGGCTCTCCTGATTTGTCTCCAAAAGAGCGGTCTTTGGATGTGGTACTGGCTCTCCGTATCCATGTGAAGAGAACTGCTTCTATCCGAAAATCTGATTCTCTCTTTGTTTTGTTTGGATTTCACAAACGTGGCTGGCCTGCTCACAAGCAGACCCTGGCCAGATGGATTAGAATGGTGATTGCACATGCTTATGTGAAGGCTGGTCTCTCTGCTCCTGTTCACATTAAGGCCCATTCTACTCGGTCTGTTGGACTTTCTTGGGCGGCCCAACGTGGTGCGACCCTTGAACAATTGTGCAAGGCGGCTACGTGGTCTTCCGGGAACACGTTCATAAGGTTCTATGCCTTCGATACTGCCGCTTCCCAGGATGCTTCCTTTGGACGCCGGGTTCTTGTGCCCACTACAGTGCGTCCCCTCCTATAAGGAACTGCTTTAGGACATCCCCATTGTCCAATCCTTGTGGAGCCCAGTGTACCCCGCAGCAGAAAACGAGTTTTATGGTAAGAACTTACCTTTGTTAAAACTCTTTCTGCGAGGTACACTGGGCTCCACAAGGCGCCCACCCTGACGCACTTAGCTTCTTTGGGTTGGTATGGCATTAGCCACTGACACTTCTCTTGTCGTGAGAGTGTGGTGTATGTGGCTACTAACTGTTGTCGTCTCTTTTCCTGCTACTGTATTGGGCTGGTTAACTAAAGACTGAGCTCCTGTGCTGGGAGGCGGGGTGATATAGGAGGCGGCGCTGTGCATTCTGGGAACAGTCAAAGCTTTGAGCCTGTTGGTGCCTCGGATCAAGATCCTATTCTACACCCCATTGTCCAATCCTTGTGGAGCCCAGTGTACCTCGCAGAAAGAGTTTTAACAAAGGTAAGTTCTTACCATAAAACTCGTTTTATTCCACTTCACATTTATGCAGATTAAGTAAAGAAAATTAGCATAAGCTCTTTGTTGCCCATTAATCAGTACTGTCCAGGGCATGTTCCATTTAATTTATAGTTGTTTTATTTCTGTATTCCACAAGGTGGCACTGTGTGAGAACTAAGAAATAGCTACAGTATGCAGTCTGCATCCATTACCTAGGGTGGCCACATTTACATTACTATGGGGAAAACAACAAGGTGCTTGTTCACATTGCAGTTACATGAAGCTGCCTGGAACAAAGCACTGGAAAGCTGGGAGCCACAGTGGGTGATGGGGGTAGAAGTCCCTTTGTTGATGCAACTTGTGGCCTAGAGACAGGGCCGAGATTTGTGGAAAGACAGTTTTGGCTGGTTCTATGCCGGCAGAATGTTAGGGGTGTCAGGCTGCCTCTTGTTTCATCACCTTGCTATGTTTTTTTCATCTACTGTATTTACCTATCACCAGAAAAATAGAAAATCTTAGATCATATCTTTGACAGAATATTCCTATTTCATCCTACCGTGAATGATGACTGTACTTTAGTCGAAACAGATAAATTACCCAAGCATTTACCTCATTTGCCTTTTCTGCAATACAGTTTCTCACAAAAATGATGCAAAGGATCTCCTAAGCCTGTTCTTTGAGAGGACCTGGAGCTTTAGATCTGATAGAATTAGTGACATTATATAGGTAGGAATAGGATATACACATTTTAAAAACTGAAGCTTGGTGAGATTGGGAAGGATGGAGATTGATTCCCACCATGTGGCCTGACCTACGAGTACTAGTCAGCGTTTTCACCAGTTTTCTGGCCCAACAGTGCATGTACAGATGTGTCCTCATACACCTAGGGGGGATGTAATGCTGTCCGAGTACTCACAGTGTACTACAGATGCGGATGAAGCACAACAGAACTTGGCTTGAGAAAAAGCCGTGGCCAATGTATTGTAGCACTTCATATACCAATTCAGACTCATTCGCACACAGATGTACAAATGTTTAATCTAGCAAAGTAGTTTTGTCACATCCAATTGTTTTATTTATTTGAGTAGAGCGCAAATTTTTAGTGGAAGCAGCCAAATCGCCTGGGACCTGTCGCACTGCAGGCGCTGTTGGCGAGACAGAAGTCACAGTGTGTGAAGACACATATGTATGTCTGTTCAAGCAAGTTTATTTATATGGTGCTATACAACCATATATGTTACAGTTAGTGATGTGCACCGGAAATTTTTCGGGTTTTGGATTCGGTTCCACGGCCGTGTTTTGGATTCGGACGCGTTTTGGCAAACCTCCCTGAAATTTTTTTGTCGGATTCGGGTGTTTTTTTACAAAAACCCCTCAAAAACAGCTTAAATTATAGAATTTGGGGGTCATTTTGATCCCATAGTATTATTAACCTCAATAACCATAATTTCCACTCATTCCCAGTCTATTCTGAACACCTCACACCTCACAATATTATTTTTAGTCCTAAAATTTGCACTGAGGTCGCTGGATGGCTAAGCTAAGCGACCCAAGTGGCCGACACAAACACCTGGCCCATCTAGGAGTGGCACTGCAGTGTCAGACAGGATGGCAGATTTAAAAAATAGTCCCCAAACAGCACATGATGCAAAGAAAAAAAAGAGGTGCACCAAAGTCGCTGTGTGACTAAGCTAAGTGACCCAAGTGGCCGACACAAACACCTGGCCCATCTAGGAGTGGCACTGCAGTGTCAGACAGGATGGCAGATTTAAAAAATAGTCCCCAAACAGCACATGATGCAAAGAAAAAAAGAGGTGCAATGAGGTAGCTGTGTGACTAAGCTAAATGACCCAAGTGGCCGACACAAACACCTGGCCCATCTAGGAGTGGCACTGCAGTGTCAGACAGGATGGCAGATTTAAAAAATAGTCCCCAAACAGCACATGGTGCAAAGAAAAAAAGAGGTGCAATGAGGTAGCTGTGTGACTAAGCTAAATGACCCAAGTGGCCGACACAAACACCTGGCCCATCTAGGAGTGGCACTGCAGTGTCAGACAGGATGGCAGATTTAAAAAAAGTCCCCAAACAGCATATGGTGCAAAGAAAAAAAGAGGTGCAATGAGGTAGCTGTGTGACTAAGCTAAGCGACCCAAGTGGCCGACACAAACACCTGGCCTATCTAGGAGTGGCACTGCAGTTTTCTAGCGAGAGGATGAGTGCTTCCATCCTCATGGGAATCTGAACCACTAGCCATGAACATAGGCCAGGGCCTCAGCCGTTCCTTGCCACTCCGTGTCGTAAATGGCATATTGGCAAGTTTACGCTTCTCATCAGACGCTTTTAATTTTGATTTTTGGGTCATTTTACTGAACTTTTGTAGTATACTTGATGACACAGAGGTAGAGCAATGGACTACTGTATCGTACTGCTATATATATAATGGTGGTCACAGCAACATTCTGCACTGTCCCCTCCTACTATATACTGTGCACAACTAAAATGCAGCACAGGTATGGATGCATAGTATACTTGACGACACAGAGGTAGAGCAGTGGACTACTGTACCGTACTGCTATATATATACTGGTGGTCACAGCAACATTCTGCACTGTCCCCTCCTACTATATACTGCACACAACTAAAATGCAGCACAGGTATGGATGCATAGTATACTTGACGACACAGAGGTAGAGCAGTGGACTACTGTACCGTACTGCTATATATATACTGGTGGTCACAGCAACATTCTGCACTGTCCCCTCCTACTATATACTGTGCACAACTAAAATACAGCACATGTATGGATGCATAGTATACTTGACGACACAGAGGTAGAGCAGTGGACTACTGTACCGTACTGCTTTATATATACTGGTGGTTACAGCAACATTCTGCACTGTCCCTTCGTACTATATACTGCGCACAACTAAAATGCAGCACAGGTATGGATGCATAGTATGCTTGACGACACAGAGGTAGAGCAGTGGACTACTGTACCGTACTGCTATATATATACTGGTGGTCACAGCAACATTCTGCACTGTCCCCTCCTACTATATACTGCGCACAACTAAAATGCAGCACAGGTATGGATGCATAGTATACTTGACAACACAGAGGTAGAGCAGTGGACTACTGTACCGTACTGCTATATATATACTGGTGGTCACAGCAACATTCTGCACTGTCTCCTACTATATACTGCGCGCAACTAAAATGCAGCACAGGTATGGATGCATAGTATACTTGACGACACAGAGGTAGAGCAGTGGACTACTGTACCGTACTGCTATATATATACTGGAGGTCACAGCAACATTCTGCACTGTTCCCTCCTACTATATACTGCGCACAACTAAAATGCAGCACCGGTATGGATGCATAGTATACTTGACAACACAGAGGTAGAGCAGTGGACTACTGTACCGTACTGCTATATATATACTGGTGGTCACAGCAACATTCTACACTGTCCTCCTACTATATAATACAATGCATCACAGATATGGAGCGTTTTTTCAGGCAGAGAACGTAGATATTTTCAGCACACTGAGCACAGATATTTGCAAGCACACTGAGCACAGATATTTGCAGCACACTGAGCAGATATTTGCAGCACACTGAACACAGAAACTGCGAGAACGCAGCCACGTCCTCTCGCTATCATCTCCAAAGCACGAGTGAAAATGGCGGCGACGCGCGGCTCCTTATATAGAATACGAATCTTGCGAGAATCCTACAGCGGGATGATGATGTTCGGGCGCGCTTGGGTTAACCGAGCAATGCGGGAAGATTCGAGTCTGACTCGGAACCGCGTAAAATGGGTGAAGTTCGGGGGGGTTCGGATCCCGAGGAACCGAACCCGCTCATTACTAGTTACAGTAGTTGCCACAGTTTAAATAATTTTCCAGAGACACTTTGCTGCTGAGCACCTGCTTCTAAGCCAGTTACACACTGTACTAGCCCATTCAAACTTCATGTAAAACAATCCCCAACATAACATGTTTACCACACTTAGCTATAATTTAACTTTTTGCATTTTATGTCCTCATCTTGAAATAAATATTTTAACTTTTAAGTCCAGAGATAATGCTGGAACTGTGTTATAGAGAGGTGAGAAGACCTTTAGAATGGCTTCATGATTTCTTCACCTGTAGCAAGCAGCCTTTCCCTTAAAGCTGTATGAGGATCATGGCTGGCAGCATACAACCAATATCAGTATACACTCCAAGGGCAGAGCTGATAGCACACCAACAATATTGGTAGACACTCCAAGGACCAGGCTGGTAGCACACAAACAATATTGGTAGACACTCCAAGGACCAGGCTGGTAGCACACCAACAATATTGGTAGACACTCCAAGGTCAGGGCTGGTAGCACACCAACAATATTGGTAAACACTCCAAGGGCCAGGCTAGTAGCACACCAACAATATTGGTAAACATTCTAAGGACAGGCTGGCAGCAGAGAAATAGGTTCACATAGATAACAAATTAAGCAGCAGTACCCAAAGTAGGAGTGCAGCAAAGAAGGCTAATAAGATATTAGCATGCATAAAACGGGGAATTGATGCAAGGGATGAGAGTATTATACTCCCATTATATAAATCACTAGTGAGGCCACATCTTGAATACTGTGTGCAATTTTGGGCACCATATTACAAAAAGGATATCCTGGAGCTAGAAAAGGTTCAGAGGCGGGCGACCAAACTAATCAAGGGCATGGAGACGCTGGAATACGAGGAAAGGCTTGCAAGGCTAGGCATGTTTACATTGGAAAAGAGGAGACTAAGAGGGGACAGATCTATAGATTGTAAGCTTGCGAGCAGGGCCTTCCTACCTCTGTCTGTCTGTCTGTCTTTGCCCAGTTTTGTTCTATAATTGTTGTTCTAATTGTAAAGCGCAACGGAATATGCTGCGCTATATAAGAAACTGCTAATAATAATAATAATAATAATGATGATCAACATCTACAAATATATAAGGGGTCAATACACAGATCTCGTGAGGGACCTGTTTTCTATAAGATTAGCACAGAGAACA
This sequence comes from Pseudophryne corroboree, assembly GCF_028390025.1. NCBI lineage: Eukaryota > Metazoa > Chordata > Amphibia > Anura > Myobatrachidae > Pseudophryne > Pseudophryne corroboree. Next base: position 167,230,866 of record NC_086449.1, read on the forward strand.
CGTGGTCACTCGCTTAGGTTAGAGGAGAGGCGTTTCCGCACATTGAGGCAAAAAGTTTTTTTTCACAGTAAGGACAATACGTGTTTGGAATTCCCTGCCTGAGAGAGTAGTAACTGCGGACTCAGTCAACACCTTTAAGAATGGGTTAGATAAATTCCTATTGGATAAAGATATTCAGGGTTATGGTGCGTAGTCACGCATTATAGTTAATTTTACTAGTCCTAACATAAAAATAACTAGTCCTATAATAAGACTGCATAGGAGACCACAAATAGGTTGAACTCGATGGATAATTGTCTTTTTTCAACCTTAGTTACTATGTTACTATGTTAAAGTCAGGGCAGGAGAAAAAAAAAATCCAAAAGATAGGTCCAGTCGGCAACAAGAAGCAGTATACACGGGCAAAGGTTCAGCTAATAGTGAAGCTTACTAGTGGCTTTTTTAAATAACAGCCAATGGGCTGAGGTCTATGATTCAGCTCACCTACACAACACCTGCGAACACGGAGGGATCCTAAGGAAAAAAAGGATGCAGTTTGGGTTGCTAAAGCTGGTACAGCCATGATCTCAGCATGCACAGCAATGATGTCCATTCCCAAGCGTCCACTAAGAGGGCCTCTAACAGACTGTCTCTGGAAATTAGGGACATTTGTCATTTGTGAGTGTACGCAAGACAATAGGAAAACCAATATAAAATGGTAGTAGCAAGTGAAAGAGGGAAAGCAAATATTAATATTGAGGGCCTATCCTGAAATTATTTATTATGTATCCTGTAATACAGATGTCACACAAATCTAGATCTCCTCCACTGACCTCTCCCCTTGTGATTTCTTGGGTTTCCAGATGTGTCTCTTTCATCTTCACCTAAATGTCCCAATTCTACCTAAAGCTTAGTACTGTATGTGCAAAGCAGAGCTTATCCTCTCTCCTCCCGCCCAGTGTCACTACCCCTCCTCAGTTTTCACTCTGATGTTCTGTCTTCTATAGAAGTATTGCTAGGCATTTGTAAATTCCAAACAGTGGAGGCACGTGCTTAGGGGCGGCACTTGCTAGGAGGCAGTACGCCAGGCTGACGAGGCCAGGTGATTCTTTTTTTTTTGTCATTACGTCTAATTTTTTACATATTTTATTTTGCAACTAATGGGAGTGGGAGAATGGGTAGCAAATTGTGGTTCGGAAGATAGTGGGTGAGGTTGGGGCTATTTTGGTGATCTTGAGACATCTGGACTGGCATTTAAGTGGGCAGTGACGTGATGAGGGGGTGGCCAATAATGTGCCTAGGGGTGGTCTGACCCCTAAATCCGCCCCTGTTGCTAAGATATGCCCTTTTCACACTCATGATGTTACCAAAGCCCTCATCCATTCTCTCATTTTCTGCCATCTTAGGCCAGAGGCGTAGCGTGGAGCCATGGATCCTGGAGCAAGCTCACGTCACGCGCCCTCCCTATATACACACAAACACATAGTTCCCGACAGGGAAAAAAGCATTGAACCCCACAGGAAAAAACAAAACACAATAGCCTCCACACGGGGGAAAAGAAAAGCACTCACACGATGTCCCCTACAGGAAAAAAAAAATCACCTATATACTGGTCTATGGCTGCAGTGCAATACGTATGAAAGTAGTAAGCTGGGTGTTTGGTGAGGTACGGTTTGATATACCAGCAGACGGGATACCGGCTGTCAGTATACTGACAGCGTCATCCGGCAGTGAGTACGCTCGCCATGCTTCAAGCCTGAGTGGGAATTACGGGCGGGTTTCGGATTCCGACCACCAGTAAAATGTTGGCTGTCGAGATTCCAGCGTCGGTCTCCTGATCGCCGGGATCCTGACAGCCGGCATTATAACTGCATCCCATCCAATGAATGTGGGACACTACAGACCTCTCAGCTATATCTGAATATGAAGTACTGTGCTGCAGCCTGCCTCTAATATGGCCACTCCCCCATCTCCTCCCCCAAGCTGGTGTGTGTGAAGGGAGAAGCTTTCTTACCGCAGCCAGGTCTCTGCCTCCTCCCAACTGTCATACTGCAGCGCCTTGGAAGAGCCTATGGAGTCGGAGCCTCCTCTTATGCAGCTGCCTGGGTGACTGGAGCTAAGCAGGTACGGCCAGTCAGAACCCTGCTGTGCGTGCTGCTCTATTTAACTGCTGCTGCGATACCAGGCCGCGTCTTGGCCAGGTCGGGCGAGGCTACAAAGGAAGTGCCGCATGGGTAACGGTCCCTGCAGCCAGGACCGGTGATAGGGTGTTCAGCGCCCCCCTGCAAACTATAAATTTGCGCACTCCCTCCCATATTTATTAAAGGGTCAGTACACGCCAAAGGCAGGCGCTGAAAATAAGGGGTGCCGTCTCACAATGAAGGGGCGTGGCCGCAGAATAGTACCCCCAATTCAATTACACCACACTGTAGCACAATATTATTAACATTACACTGCACGTAGAGCCACTGAGTTACATCACACCAATAGTAGTGTCCCTTATTCAGATGCTGGCCAGAAAGAGGGATGAGATAGATGCTGGGCAGAGAGGGGGGTGAGGATGCTGGGCAGAGACAGGGGGCAGATAGAGGAGAGGAGGCAGATGCGGGGCAAAAAAGATGGGGCAGATGCTGGGAAGAGAGAAGAGGGGAGGCAGATGCTGGGCAGAGAGAGGGGGACAGATGCTGGAGTGAGGGGGGAGACAGATTCTGGGGAGAGAGGGGGGGGGCAGATGTTGGGCAGAGAGAGTATGGAGCAGATGCTGGGCTGTGAAAGGGGGACAGATGCTGGTCAGAGAGACAGAGGTGGGGACAGATGCTGGGGAGAGAAGAGGGCAGATGCTGGAGAGAGAGGGGGGGGGGCAGATGCAGGGGAAAGAGAGGTGGTAGATGCAGGGCAGAGAGATGAGGGGGGTGATGCTAAGCAGAGGAAGGGGGCAGATGCTGTGGAGAGAGAAGAGGGGGCAGATTCTTGGCAGAGAGAGGGGGCAGATGCTGGGGAGAGAGGGGCGAGAAATGCTGGTGAGAGGGGGGGACAGATGCTGGGCAGAGAGAGGGGGGTCAGATGCTGGGCAGAGAGAGAAAGGAGGGGGGGACAGATGTTGGGCAGAGACAGGGGGGACAGATGCTGGCCAGAGAGAGAGAGAAAGGAAGGAAGGGGGGGGGGGGGGGGTAAATGCCGGCCAGAGAGAGGAGGGGGATCAGATTCTGCGTAAAGAGAGCAAGGTGGGGGAGATGTTGGGGAGGGGGCAGATACTGGCACTGACTTTACATAGAAAGAATGAAGCATGTACAGTAGAAGTGAGACAGAGGCTGCATAGTGAGGTGGCAGAGTTGGGCAGGAGCTATGGAGACAGGAGCAGTTACTGTGGAGACAGAGGAGGCAGGCTTAATACACACGGTAGATGCTAGATTCAAGTGGCCTAAGGGACCTTTTACGTCAGGGGTGTCACAACTGAGGGCCTGAGCTGACTGGAGGCAGCCTCAGTTGTAGGGGCTGAGATGTAACGGAACCTGGGAGGTTGTATCAGACCCCTAGACATGTAAGTAACATGTTGAATAACTGCCCGAAGGCGTGACCATGACAACCAGGATAAAAGTCAATGATGTTTATTATGACAAACTCCGTAACACAGCAGCAGTAAAGGAAACATAAAAGTCAACAGAGGATAAATACAATTCCTGGGTACTACAGGGTGGCAAGGGCCACAGGCACTGGTAGAGTGAGACAGTTCTTATAATCTTCTAGTTGGAAAGTCCTTACCAGACCTGACTGTAGCAATGGAGAGAACCCAGGATCGTACCAGCTGGTGTTCCAGGAAAGGCTGGGTTGCTGAAGATAAAACGGCTGCTGTGGATACTGGCTGGAACCAGACTGTTGTTGGTACGGAGTGGATACTGGCTGGAACCAGTTAAATAATAAACGAACTTGAGAGCGATGAAATAATAATGAAGTTTGGAGTTTGAGAGCGGTGAAATAATAATACCGGTGGAGAGTGGTAAACTGCAGAAAGGACACCGGCCCTTTAAGAGAAGCTGTACACTGCTGGAAGCTGGGCTGGAAGCAGGTGATTGATGAAGTTTGGAGTTTGAGAGCGGTAAAATAATAATACCGGTGGAGAGTGGTAAACTGCAGAAAGGACACCGGCCCTTTAAGAGAAGCTGTACACTGCTGGAAGCTGGGCTGGAAGCAGGTGATTGTTGTAACTGGAAACAGGTGAGTCCAGAATGGATCGGAGAGTCAGGCTACACCGCAGATGGAATGCTGGTGTGGGTCTCTATAGCAGAAGTCTGGAGACAGGAGCTGGAACCTGGAAGACAACCACAGGAGAGAGACAAACTGGAACTAGGTTAGACAACCAAAGCACTGACGCCTTCCTTGCTCAGGCACAGCTTACTTATACCTGCAGCAAGGAAGGGGTTGGCTAGGCAATTATGCAAATCAACAATACAGACAGCAGATTGGTGGAAATGCTCAGATGACAAAATCCAAGATGGCTGCGCCCATGCAGACACTTGGAGGGAAGTTTGGTTTGTAATCCATGTGAGAATTGAAACAGTAATGGCGACGCCGGCCACAGGAGACAGGAGACGCCAGACTGACAAGCGCACATTTAACCACCCGGGCACAGCGGAGGCCGCGGCTGATGAAATCACCACTCTGACATTCTGCATGTGGAAACTCAGGAACAGCGGGATCCGGTCCTGGAACGCTGAGCCAGCCTTAGGAGGCATCTGAAGGGTAAGTAATGGCGTCCAGATACCCGGATCGTGACAGCACCCCCCCCCCTTTAGGAGTGGCCCCAGGACACTTCTTAGGCTTTAAAGGAAACTTTGCGTGGAAATTTCGGACCAAGGCAGGAGCATGGACGTCTGAGGCATTGGTCCAAGAGCGTTCTTCAGGACCATAGCCCTTCCAGTCAATGAGGTATTGTAACTGACCGTAACGGAAACGTGAGTCCAAAATCTTGGCCACCTCGTACTCGACTCCCCGTTGAGTCTGAACTTTGGGAGCTGGAGGAAGTGCGGAATGAAACCGATTCAGGATCAGCGGTTTCAACAAAGAAACATGAAATGTCCTGGGTATTTTCAAGAAGGATGGTAACTGTAACCTGTAGGCAACAGGATTGATGACTTGTTCAATCTTGAAGGGTCCGATGTAGCGAGGTGCAAATTTCATGCTGGGAACTCTCAACCTCAAATTCTTCGTGGACAGCCACACACGATCACCCACCTTGAGAGCAGGAACCGCTCTACGCTTTCTATCGGCAAACTTCTTATACCTGAATGAGGCTTTAAGCAGGGCTGCGCGGACGTTCCTCCAGTTATTTGAAAACTGACGCAAGGTGACATCCACTGCTGGAACAGAAGTTGCGGGAAGCGGTTGGAATTCTGGGACTTTAGGGTGGAATCCATAATTAATGAAGAATGGTGTAGAAGAAGATGAGGAATGGTATTGATTGTTGTGGCTGAACTCGGCCCAAGGAAGGAGTTGAACCCAGTCATCTTGAGAGGAAGACACATATATACGGAGGAAGGCCTCCAAGTCCTGATTCACCCTCTCGGTTTGACCATTGGTCTGAGGATGGTAAGCCGTGGAAAACTTTAACTTGACTTGGAGGGCTTGACACAAACTTCGCCAAAATTTGGCTACAAATTGTACTCCACGATCCGAGATGATCTCTTCAGGAAGACCGTGAAGTCGGAAGATCTCTTGTATAAACACTTGAGCCAACTTGGAAGCTGACGGAAGACCGGTGAGAGGGATGAAATGTGCCATCTTGGTGAACCGGTCAACTACCACCCAGATGGTATTAAACTTGTTGCAGATAGGTAGATCGGAAACAAAGTCCATCGACAAATGGGTCCAAGGTCGACGGGGAACAGATAATGGAACCAGTTGCCCCGCAGGCGATTGGCGGGAGACTTTGTGTTGGGCACACTTTGGGCAGGAGGCAATAAATTCCATAACGTCCTTCTTCAGAGTTGGCCACCAGTAGGACCTAGAAATAAATTCAAGGGTTTTCTGAATGCCTGTATGTCCAGCAAAACGGGAAGCATGGGCCCAATGCATGAGCTTCTTCCTTAGAACTGGCTTAACAAAACTTTTCCCTGGTGGAGGCGTAGAGTCCATCCCTACCGTGGAGAATGCCAACGGATTAATAATAGGATGCTTGTCTGCAGACTCTGACTCATTTTCTTGCTCCCATGAGCGGGAAAGGGCATCGGCCTTACGATTCTGAGAACCCGGACAGAACTGGAGTTTAAAGTCAAACCTAGAGAAGAAAAGTGCCCATCTGGCCTGACGAGGATTCAGACATTGTGCGCCTTTGAGATATAAAAGATTTTTGTGGTCGGTAAGAATGGTGATTGAGTGGGAAGCTCCCTCCAACAGGTATCTCCACTCCTCCAGAGCGAGCTTGATGGCTAGCAACTCCTGATCGCCAATGGCATAGTTGCGCTCAGCTGGGGAGAACTTCCGGGAGAAGAAACTGCAAGGATGTAGATGTCCATCTTTGGCCCTTTGGGATAACACTGCTCCTACTCCAACGGAGGAGGCATCTACCTCTAAGATAAAAGGAGAGTCGGTGTCGGGCTGTTTCAGAACTGGTGCAGAGATGAACCGTTGCTTCAAAAGGTGAAAGGCCTGTGTAGCTTCCTTGGACCACTTGGACGGATTAGCACCTTTCTTGGTTAATGCAGTGATAGGCGCCACAATGGTGGAAAAGTCTCGTATAAATTTTCTATAATAATTGGCGAACCCTAAGAACCTCTGGACCCCTTTGGGGCTTAAGGGTATAGGCCAATTCTGGATTGCTTGGAGTTTCTCAGGATCCATCTCTAGTCCGGAACCGGACACAATGTAACCTAGAAACGGAATGGTTTTAACTTCAAACACACACTTCTCCAATTTACAATAGAGGTGATTGACACGGAGACGGGAAAGAACCTCTTTTACCCAGAAACGATGATCTTCGAGATTATTAGCAAAGATGAGGATGTCGTCTAGATAAACCACGACATGGCGGTACAAGATGTCCCTGAAAATCTCATTCACGAAGTGCTGGAAGACTGCTGGAGCATTGCTCAATCCGAAGGGCATGACGAGGTACTCATAATGTCCGTCACGGGTGTTAAAGGCGGTCTTCCACTCGTCACCCTCATGGATTCGGATGAGATTGTAGGCACCCCTCAAGTCCAGCTTTGTGAAAATAGTTGCACCACTAACTCTATCAAAGAGCTCGGTAATCAGGGGTAAAGGGTATCGGTTCTTGACGGTAATGTCGTTCAGACCTCTGTAGTCGATGCACGGATGCAGACCACCGTCTTTCTTCTTAACGAAGAAGAAGCCTGCGCCGGCTGGAGAAGAAGATGGTCGGATGAAACCCTTCGCCAGGTTCTCTTTGATGTACTCTTCCATGGAGTGTGTCTCAGGCAGAGACAACGGATAAGTTCGGCCTCGCGGTGGAACCTTCCCTGGAATGAGGTCGATTGGGCAGTCCCATTCTCTATGAGGAGGAAGGATATCAGCAGAGGCTTTACTGAACACGTCCGTGAAGTCTTGATATGGAGGAGGCGGAACATCAGATGACCTGGGGAAGGAAGAACAAACAGGAAGAACTTTGGCTAAACAAGTCTCAGCACAGGAGGGACCCCATGCCAGTATTTGCGTAGTCGTCCAGTCAATTGATGGGTTGTGGAGACGGAGCCATGGAAGGCCTAAAACCACTGGATGTGTGGCTCTTGGAATCACTAAAAAAGAAATATACTCAGAATGAAGAACTCCCACTCTCAGACGAACTGGAAGAGTCCTTAAGGAAATGACTGCGTCAAAAATCTTGCTGCCATCCACGGCAGTCAAAGAGATGGACGAGGACAGTCTCTCGGTGGGTAGGGACCACCGTTTAACATAAGCTTCGGTTATGAAATTCCCAGCTGCTCCGGAATCAAGGAGGGCAATGACGTTCCTGTAACGTTGAGCAATTTGGAGCGACACTGGGAGGTTACAGTCATGAGGAGATGGAGAGGAGATCATTACTCCTAGCCGGCCCTCTCCTTGGCGAGCTAGGATCTGGAGTTTCCCGGACGTTTGGGACAGGCATTGATAGTGTGCGACGGAGCTGCACAGTAGAGACAGAGAGACTCAGAGAGACGTCTTCGGCGCTCAGCGGGAGATAGACGAGAACGACTAATTTGCATAGGCTCATCCTTGGATGGAGATGGTTGACGAGGAGGAGGAGCAGAAGATTTAGGAGTAGATGATCTTCCTCGCTCAGTTGCTCTCTCTCTGAAACGTAGATCAACCTTCGTGCAAAGAGAAATTAGCTCATCCAACTTAGAGGGCAAGTCTCTGGTAGCTAACTCATCCTTGATGCGTTCTGATAAGCCATGCCAGAATGCAGCATACAGGGCCTCGTCGTTCCATGCCAGTTCGGATGCCAGGATTTTAAACTGTATAAGATACTGTCCCACAGTACGTGTTCCCTGGCGTAAACGGAGAATCTCAGATGAAGCAGATGTTATCCGGCCTGGCTCGTCGAAGATGCGCCTGAATGTAGCTACAAAGTCAGTATAGGAGGATAGCAGGGGATCAGACTTCTCCCACAAAGGTGATGCCCAGTCAAGGGCTGAGCCACTGAGAAGGGAGATGATATAGGCAATTTTGGTACGGTCACTGAAGAAATTGCCAGGTAGAAGCTCAAAGTGGACTTCACATTGATTGAGAAATCCCCTGCAGAACCTTGGAGATCCATCAAATTTTGCTGGCGTTGGAAGATGAAGATGTGGACTGGAAATGGGTAAGGTGGGTGGGGTTACAGCTGGTGTCACTGTAGTGGACGCACCGGACGTGCCAGGTCCACAGAGGGTCGTTTGAATCCCATCCAGCCGTGTAGAGAGATCCTGGAGACAGCGGATGATGTGGCCCTGTGCAGCCTCCTGATGTTCAAGTCGGGCTGCCAGTTCTTGCATTGGCCTGGCCGCTTGATCCTGGTCTCCGGCTGGATTCATTAGGTCAGTGCTTACTGTCACAACTGAGGGCCTGAGCTGACTGGAGGCAGCCTCAGTTGTAGGGGCTGAGATGTAACGGAACCTGGGAGGTTGTATCAGACCCCTAGACATGTAAGTAACATGTTGAATAACTGCCCGAAGGCGTGACCACGACAACCAGGATAAAAGTCAATGATGTTTATTAGGACAAACTCCGTAACACAGCAGCAGTAAAGGAAACAAAAAATTCAACAGAGGATAAATACAATTCCTGGGTACTACAGGGTGGCAAGGGCCACAGGCACTGGTAGAGTGAGACAGTTCTTATAATCTTCTAGTTGAAAAGTCCTTACCAGACCTGACTGTAGCAATGGAGAGAACCCAGGATCGTACCAGCTGGTGTTCCAGGAAAGGCTGGGTTGCTGAAGATAAAACGGCTGCTGTGGATACTGGCTGGAACCAGACTGTTGTTGGTACGGAGTGGATACTGGCTGGAACCAGTTAAATAATAAACGAACTTGAGAGCGATGAAATAATAATGAAGTTTGGAGTTTGAGAGCGGTGAAATAATAATACCGGTGGAGAGTGGTAAACTGCAGAAAGGACACCGGCCCTTTAAGAGAAGCTGTACACTGCTGGAAGCTGGGCTGGAAGCAGGTGATTGATGAAGTTTGGAGTTTGAGAGCGGTGAAATAATAATACCGGTGGAGAGTGGTAAACTGCAGAAAGGACACCGGCCCTTTAAGAGAAGCTGTACACTGCTGGAAGCTGGGCTGGAAGCAGGTGATTGTTGTAACTGGAAACAGGTGAGTCCAGAATGGATCGGAGAGTCAGGCTACACCGCAGATGGAATGCTGGTGCGGGTCTCTATAGCAGAAGTCTGGAGACAGGAGCTGGAACCTGGAAGACAACCACAGGAGAGAGACAAACTGGAACTAGGTTAGACAACCAAAGCACTGACGCCTTCCTTGCTCAGGCACAGCTTACTTATACCTGCAGCAAGGAAGGGGTTGGCTAGGCAATTATGCAAATCAACAATACAGACAGCAGATTGGTGGAAATGCTTAGATGACAAAATCCAAGATGGCTGCGCCCATGCAGACACTTGGAGGGAAGTTTGGTTTGTAATCCATGTGAGAATTGAAACAGTAATGGCGACGCCGGCCACAGGAGGCAGGAGACGCCAGACTGACAAGCGCACATTTAACCACGCGGGCACAGCGGAGGCCGCGGCTGATGAAATCACCACTCTGACATTCTGCATGTGGAAACTCAGGAACAGCGGGATCCGGTCCTGGAACGCTGAGCCAGCCTTAGGAGGCATCTGAAGGGTAAGTAATGGCGTCCAGATACCCGGATCGTGACAAGGGGGAGGAGCCATGACACAAGGGGGAGGAGCTAGTTCCTCTACTATCCACACCACCAACTATTACCTTTAGTAATCAGGTGGCGAGCGGAGCGAGCCACCGAGCCCAAAGCATGGCGAGCGTACTTTTCAGGTACCCTGTTCGGCCGTAGCTCCTCTCCCTGGTGATGTGTCTCCTCCCCTAGTGACATCAGAAGGTCCCTTCTCTCACTCCGATTGAGAACCACCCTAATACAGACAGGGGCCATGCTCTGAGATCCTCCGCGTTCCAGGGGTCAGAGGAGCATGTGACAGCTCCTCCAATCAGGGGCTCTTCTAATCAGCATGTGCCAAGTTCCTCCAATCACAGCTCGGCACATGATCTTCTGACCCCCATTGCTGAGATTAGGGAGGAGGAGACTGAGGCTCGGCACTGCAGTGAGATGCAGGGAATTCCCCTGCTGCTGCTCTCTCACACAGTGAGTCATATACAAACTAATTCCCCCTCCCATCCCTCTGCTGCCGATGCCGCTACTTCTCATGTAGTGTGACAGGCGTAGTGGCAGCCAGCAGCAAAATAGCAGAGCAGGGAGAGCGCATCCCTACTTTGCAGACTCTGCTTAGTGGGTAGCGCTGGGCCTGCCTGCAGCGCTGCCAGGCGCCCTCTGAGGTTTCCGGCGCCTGGAGCTTGCGCTCCACCGGAACCGCCCTCCCTACGCCCCTGACCACAGCAACCCCCTTCTATCTAGCCTTCCTGTCTTTTCTCTCTACAAACCATCCTACATGATCCTGGGATAATCATCTCCCTCTCTCTGCTGGCCTAGGCTTTACCTCCTCTCTAGTAACCACATCTCAGGCCCTCTGCTGATTTTTTTCCTGTGCTGCTCCTCACCTGGAATACATACTATTTCCCGGCGGGAGGGATGGCGGCTGTCAAGATCCCAACTGCGGCATCGCGCCCGCCAGGATGCCGGCAACAGGGTGAGTGGTACGAGTCCCCTTGCGGGATCACTGCGCTCGCTGCACTGCGGACTCGTTGGCTTGTTACGCTTATCACAGGTTCTATTCTCACTCTATGAGTGTCGTGGACCCCCATGAGTAAGAATAGTCCCTGCGCGCCGGGATTCTGGCTGTCGGTATTGTAGGCTGTTGGGATTCTGGCGTCAGTATCCTGACCGTCGGAATCCTGACAGCTGGCAAATTGATTGCATCCCTCTCATTTATCAATCTATTTTCCCCAACTGCCCAGACCTCCTGCAACCTTCAATCTTTTTAGCACTTTCTCTTAACCAGTCCTGCTACTATGGAGGTACGGGGCGGTACTGCATACCGGTAAAAAATTCCCAGCCGGTACACAGTACCACCGGGCCGCCACCTTGCAGCCACTGTGTTGGGGAGAGGAGAGTGCAGCATGAGCCTCTCCTCTCCTGCCCAGTCAGTCCGGTGACCGGTCTCTGTTCGTCCGAGCCCGGCGGTGGCGTGTATTACAATCAAACACCGGTTCGTGAGCCAATCAGAGCTTGCAGACCGGCAGCCAACCAGGAGCTGCCACTGCCGGACCACAAGCTCTGACTGGTTCACGGTCCGGTGCCTGATTTGAGATACAGGACACCGACGCTGCCGCAGGAGGAGACCGGACTGAGGGCAGGAGAGGCACGTGCTGCGCTCTCCTCTCCCCGACAGTGACACTGCACAGCTGGCCCCAAGCAGCAGCAGCAACAACGGTGAGTTGCACTGCTGGGGACATATGTTTATCTGGCCCTACACTACTGGGGGCATATGTGTATCTGGCACTGTGGGGACATATGTGTATCTGGCACTATGCAGGCATATCTGGCACCTTGGGGGCACATGTGTATCTGGCACTGTGAGACCATATGTGTATCTGGCACTGCAGGGGCATATGTGTATCTGGCACTGTGTGGGGATAACTGGCACTGTGGGGGCATATCTGGCACCGTGAGGGCATATGTGTATCTAGCACCGTGGGGGCATATTTGTATCTGGCACTGTTGGGAGCATATGTATATCTGGCACTGCACTATTGGGAGCATATGTGTATCTGGCACTATTGGGGACATATGTGTATCTAGCACTGCACTATTGGGGTCATATGTGTTTCACGTGCCCATTTTCATTGGCCATGCCCCATGTAGACACACCCATTTTTGGCATGCGCGCACTGTACCACTAAGAAATGTTTTCTACTTGCACCACTGCTCTTAACCAACTTCCTATAACACATCATATCTAATATTGCTCTCCCTGCATCTCCAGAATCTCCATTTGTCTCATGTTTATACTTTCTTTTTTTACCGTCATATGTACTGTACTTGTTTTGTTTTATGTGCGGTTGCATTTGAATTATCTATAATTTTAACTGTCTGGCACTGGTGATTATTCTGTGTGTCTGATTTCATTGCTAGCACATAGGGCCTGATTCAGACTCAGAGGTGGATACAATGCCAATGTTTGCAAATCTGAGCAATGTTATCTGGACTGCACATGCGTGGTGATTGATTAGCAAAGGCGGTCGCAGTGAGGATTTATTTGCAAAGCGATTGACAATCAGCGTTTGTGGAAAGTAAAGGGGTGTGGAGAGTCAAATGCAGACATGTTGCGATCGCTTTGGTGGCTTGTCTCAGCCTGCGACTGCTCTAGCAGCTTTGTTGCGACAGACATTCTGAGTAACTATAGGGTTGCTTAAAGGTCCAATGGTGTGTCCTATGTACGACCAATGGCACATCTTTATGCAAGAGGAGGATTAGAGATGCTGTCACTGGGTGCCTCTGTACAAAATACAGTTGCAACGGACATTAGCAGATTTTCATAGATCTGCTGCGTACGGGATCAGAGTAGCAACGAGATTTGCGTCCGCCTCTGAATCAGACTTGTGTGTTATTTTGATGCAAGTAGAAAAAAATAGTGTTTCTCACCGTTACTGTGACACTTGTGTATGGTTATTTCTCTGTGTGAGCCATAGCAACAGTCTGTAATTTGTCCATTGCACGAGATAACTTCTGCTTTACTGTAATGTGTACACTTAACTTTAGTGATTTTTCTGAAATGACTCATTGCATAATAAACCACCCTGTTTACGTGTTACTCTGAAATGAGGAAAGTAAAGAAGAGAAACTGAAAACTAGAGGAGTAAACAGAGACACGAAAAGTCCCTTTGTACAAATACAGCCTTAGAAGAAAGAAAAAGTGACATTCTTCCAATAAGAGGTGTGCTTACTCAGCTGACTGCAGAATGCATCAAAAACAAAACTCATTCATTTTTTAGACTAGGAACAAGAATGTACAGTGGTCAAGAGACAGAAAACTTGTCTGACCATGCAATGCAAAAAAGGACATTTGTGGATCTGCAAAACAGGTTAATAAGTTTGGCAGCACCTTTAGTCCAAACCAGGGTGTAAATAGAAAACTGGAGCCATCATGGGAACATCTTTATGGACCCAAAGATATCTAGGAAAGGAAGCCCTTAGGGCTAAAACACACGAGCCGGCATTTGCCGGCGGGGAAAAAGCCGGATGGCTTTTTCCCGTGCCAGCATTCTAATGAACAGTGCAAGGTGTAGTGTCCTTACACACTGCACGGCCCTGGCCCGGCTGCCGGGTTGCAGCCAGAACTATCCACTGGAAGGTCCGGCTGCCGGGCCGTCTTTGCAGCCAGTAAACCGTGTGTCTGAAGGGGAGCTTTCACACACAACGGTTTTTTCCCAAGCCGTGTCTAATGCTGCACATGCGTGTGTGTGAGAGACTCTGCCGGTTTCTCCCGGATGGCAAAAAGCCGGACAAAGTTTGTCCGGCTTTTTGCCATCCGGGAGAATCCGGCGCGTGTGTTACAGCCCTTACTCTCTGTTCTGCAGTTCTTCCTTACACCAATAGTTTATACATCTTGCCTTCCTCCACGCTGCACTTCACATCCTGCTCTGAGAGAAAGACTTCTCCTAGCTATTTAGCACAATTTAATCTTGATTCCCCAGAATGCCAGCGATTGTACATGGCTACTCTAACCTCCTAGTCTTTGCTCTCCCTTACACTTGTCACTCACCTCTTCTATCTATCATAAATACTTGTCTCATTTTCCTCTCTCGCTGCTCAGCATTGGCCTACCCCCTCTGTTTCACTGGCTCCCAATCCCCTTCAGAATCCTGTTCAAACTATTCACTCTCATATACAAAGACTGTAACCAATGCTCCCATCTAAATCTTCAACTCATCTCTGTCCACACTCCTTCCTGTCCTCTCCGCTCTTTCTGTGGCTGTTGCCTCATCTCCACCCTGGTCACTTTCTCTGACACTCACCTTTAAGATGCTGCCCATTGTGCACACTCACCTAGGAATTACCTCCTTCGCCTAATTTGACACACCTTTTTATAAAGCTAACCAGACCTCCTTATAAATCGCCACTCATCTCCCCAACATCTTTCCCAGGTCACCCTTCAATTGTTTGTTCGTAGTATGTGAGCTCTCACAGGCGGGGCCCTCTTCCCTCATGTTCTCCTAGCACTATCCATAATCACAAGTGTTCCACCAATTATTTACCTCTCTCCCCTATAGAAACTCTGACACTGTACTCATCCATATGTTGGGTACAGCATAATCCACAGCTGAATTGTTGTATATTGTATTTATGCTATGTTATATGTTTTGCCCCGTGTATTGCACTGCGGACACTTTGTGGCACCTTATAAATAAAAGGTAATAGTAACAGTCAACAACACCTGCAGCAATACTGATGAGGTGCAGCAACTATACAGCAACGTAGAGGCTTGATATGTTGCCATTGGAGGTTTATGAGAAAGAGGTCAGGTCTTCCATTTTTTTTTTTTTCCAGAAAATCAGTCCATTGTGACCTGCCCTTTTACGACTTCTACTTGTGTTGGTGCGATATACATGACAATGAGACATAGTCATCAGAAAACATTTCAGAAAAAAAGGGAAGTGAATAAATGATAAAAGGTTACACAAAGTGTTGCCATTTCTCTTTACACATACCAGCCTCGCAACTCGTATGAAGTAAGAAAAATAAGAATTTACTCACCGGTAATTCTATTTCTCGTAGTCCGTAGTGGATGCTGGGGACTCCGTAAGGACCATGGGGAATAGACGGGCTCTGCAGGAGACTGGGCACTCTAAAGAAAGATTCAGTACTATCTGGTGTGCACTGGCTCCTCCCTCTATGCCCCTCCTCCAGACCTCAGTTAAGGAAACTGTGCCCGGAAGAGCTGACATTACAAGGAAAGGATTTTGGAATCCAGGGTAAGACTCATACCAGCCACACCAATCACACTGTAGAACTTGTGATAAGCTTACCCAGTTAACAGTATGAACAACAACTGAGCATCACTCAACCGATGCTACATAACCATAACCCTTTATTAAGCAATAACTATATACACGTATTGCAGAAAGTCCGCACTTGGGACGGGCGCCCAGCATCCACTACGGACTACGAGAAATAAAATTACCGGTGAGTAAATTCTTATTTTCTCTAACGTCCTAGTGGATGCTGGGAACTCCGTAAGGACCATGGGGATTATACCAAAGCTCCCAAACGGGCGGGAGAGTGCGGATGACTCTGCAGCACCGAATGGGCAAACACAAGGTCCTCCTCAGCCAGGGTATCAAACCTGTAGAATTTTGCAAAAGTGTTTGAACCCGACCAAGTAGCAGCTCGGCAAAGCTGTAATGCCGAGACCCCTCGGGCAGCCGCCCAAGAAGAGCCCACTTTCCTTGTGGAATGGGCTTTCACTGATTTCGGCTGCGGCAATCCCGCCGCAGAATGAGCCTGCTGAATCCTGTTACAGATCCAGCGAGCAATAGTTTGCTTTGAAGCAGGAGCACCCAGCTTGTTGGATGCATACAGGATAAACAGCGAGTCAGTCTTCCTGACTCCAGCCATTCTGGTTACATAAATCTTCAAAGCCCGGACTACGTCCAGCAACTTGGAGTCCTCCAAGTCACGAGTAGCCGCAGGCACCACAATAGGTTGGTTCAAATGAAAAGATGACACCACCTTTGGCAAAAACTGCAGACGAGTCCGCAAATCTGCCCTGTCCATATGGAAAACCAGATAGGGGCTTTTACATGACAAAGCCGCCAATTCTGACACACGCCTAGCTGAAGCTAAAGCCAACAGCATGACCACTTTCCACGTGAGATACTTTAGTTCCACGGTCTTAAGTGGCTTAAACCAGTGGGATTTCAGGAAATCCAACACCACGTTAAGATCCCAAGGTGCCACTGGTGGCACAAAAGGGGGGCTGAATATGCAGCACTCCCTTAACAAACGTCTGAACCTCAGGCAGTGAAGCCAGTTCTTTTTGAAAGAAGATGGATAGGGCCGAAATCTGGACCTTTATGGACCCTAATTTTAGGCCCATAGTCAGGGGCGGATCCAGGAAAAAATGACAGGGGGGGCACCTTGTGCATGCCGAAGGCGTGCGGCCCCATGAAGGTGTGCGTGGCCTCACAAGAGTGCTCCTTCTTTTTTATTTGATTACAGAGTATCTATAGATATATATATATATATATATACACATATATACACACACATATATACACACATATATATATATATATATATATATATACACACACACACACACATATATTATATATTTATATATATATATATATATATATATATATATATATATATACATATATGAACATATGACCAAGAATAAAATATGTTATAATATTAAAATTTAGCCAGCCTTACATTTGTGGTTATGCTGCTGGCGGGCAGTACTGTTCAATTGGAGACCGAGAGCTGGCTTCTCTCGGCCTCTCCTCCAAGGACGCAAACATAGCTACAGCCTCCGGAGCTCCACGCATCTCTCCTCCTTCTTCAGTGCAGCCTGCGGCGCGCCAATGACTGAGCCGCAGGCTTGCTGAGCTGGACAGCAATTGGACAGCTGAGCCGCCTCTCAGCTGCCCTGACTACCGCTCTTAGAGCACTCTTAGTCAGGGCAGTTGAGCGACGGCTCAGCTGTCCAATTGCTGTCCGGCTCAGCAAGCCTGCAGCTCAGTCATTGGCGTGTCGCAGGCTGCACTGAAGAAGGAGGAGGACGTCAGGGACAGGGCAGCGGGGCTGGGGAGCCGGGACACGTAAGCGCAGCGCCGCAGATCGGATTGAAGAGAGATCTGATCTGCGGCGGGGGGCCCTGTTAGATTGGGCGGCCAGGGGTACTTACCCCCAGGCCCCCTTCCCCTTAATCCGGCTCTGCCGCCGCCGCTGCCAGACCCTTCATCGCGGCGGGCGCCGTCTGCGCCGCCGCTTCTTTTTAAAAGGGACTGCTCTGTTGTTGTTTTTTTTAAAGTGCCAGACATGACAGGGGGGGCACGGGCCCGCGTGCCCCCCCCCCTGGATCCGCCACTGCCCATAGTCACACCTGACTGTAGGAACTGCAGGAATCGACCCAGCTGGAATTCCTCTGTAGGGGCCTTCCTGGCCTCACACCAAGCAACATATTTTCGCCATATACGGTGATAATGCTTTGCTGTCACATCCTTCCTAGCCTTTATCAGCGTAGGAATAACTTCATCCGGAATGCCCTTTTCTGCTAGGATTCGGCGTTCAACCGCCATGCCGTCAAACGCAGCCGCGGTAAATCTTGGAACAGACAGGGTTCCTGTTGCAACAGGTCCTGTCTGAGAGGCAGAGGCCATGGTTCCTCTGTGAGCATTTCTTACAGTTCCGGGTACCAAGTCGTTCTTGGCCAGTCCGGAACAATGAGTATTGTTTTCACTCTTCTTTTCCTTACGATTCTCAGTACCTTGGGTATGAGAGGAAGAGGAGGAAACACATAGACCGACTGGAACACCCACGGTGTTACCAGTGCGTCCACAGCTATCGCCTGAGGGTCCCTTGACCTGGCGCAATACCTTTTTAGCTTTTTGTTGAGGCGGGACGCCATCATGTCCACCTGTGGCAGTTCCCACCGACTTGCAATCTGCGTGAAGACTTCTTGATGAAGTCCCCACTCTCCCGGGTGGAGGTCGTGCCTGCTGAGGAAGTCTGCTTCCAGTTGTCCACTCCCGGAATGAACACTGCTGACAGTGCTTGCACGTGATTCTCCGCCCAACGAAGAATCCTGGTGGCTTCCGCCATCGCCACTCTGCTTCTTGTGCCGCCCTGGCGGTTTACATGAGCCACTGCGGTGATGTTGTCTGACTGAATCAGCACCGGTTGGTTGCGAAGCAGAGGCTCCGCTTGACTCAGGGCGTTGTATATGGCCCTTAGTTCCAGGATATTTATGTGCAGACAAGCCTCCTGACTTGACCACAACCCTTGGAAGTTTCTTCCCTGAGTGACTGCCCCCCATCCTCGGAGGCTCGCATCCATGGTCACCAGGACCCAGTCCTGTATGCCGACCCTGCGGCCCTCGAGAAGGTGAGCACTCTGCAGCCATCACAGAAGAGACACCCTGGCCCTGGGGGACAGGGTGATCAGCCGATGCATCTGAAGATGCGATCCGGACCACTTGTCCAACAGATCCCACTGAAAGATCCTCGCATGGAACCTGCCGAAGGGAATGGCTTCGTATGATGCCACCATCTTTCCCAGGACTCGCGTGCAGTGATGCACCGACACCTGTTTCGGTTTTAAGAGGTCTCTGACTAGAGTCACGAGCTCCTGAGCCTTCTCCGCCGGGAAAACACCTTCTTCTGGTCTGTGTCCAGAATCATGCCCAGAAAGGGCAGATGTACCACAAATCTGAGGTACTCCTGATGAGGTGGATAAATGGGGACATGCAAGTAAGCATCCTTGATGTCCAGAGACACCATAAAATCCCCCTCTTCCAGGCTTGCAATGACTGCTCTGAGCGATTCCATTTTGAACTTGAATTTCTTCAGATAAATGTTCAGGGATTATAAATTCAAGATGGGTCTGACCGAACCGTCCGGTTTTGGTACTACAAACATAGTGGAATAGTAACCCCATCCCTGTTGAAGGAGAGGAACCTTTACAACCACCTGCTGGAGGTATAACTTGCGAATTGCTGCCAGCACTACCTCCCTTTCCATGGGGGAAACTGGCAAGGCCGATTTTAGGTAACGGTGAGGGGGCGTCACCTCGAATTCCAGTTTGTATCCCTGAGACACAACTTGTATAGCCCAAGGATCCACCCGTGAGCGAACCCACTGGTGGCTGAAATGTCGGAGACGCGCCCCCACGGCTCCTGGCTCCGCCTGTGGAGCCCCAGCGTCATGCGGTGGATTTAGTGGAAGCCGGGGAGGACTTTTTGTTCCTGGGAACTAGCTGCGTGGTGCAGCCTCTTTCCTCTACCCCTGCCTCTGGCAAGAAAGGATGCACATCTGACTTTCTTGCTCTTTTGCGAACGAAAGGACTGCAATTGGTAATACGGTGCTTTCTTAGGCTGTGGCGGGACATAAGGCAAGAAATTTGACTTCCCAGACGTAGCTGTGGAAACTAGGTCTGAGAGACCATCCCCAAACAATTCCTCACCCTTATAAGGTAAAACCTCCATGTGTTTTTTAGAGTCGGTATCCCCCGTCCATTGCCTAGTCCATAAGACCCTTCTGGCAGAAATGGACATTGCGTTTACTCTAGAGCCCAGCAGGCAAATGTCCCTCTGGGCATCCCGCATATATAGGACCGCGTCCTTGATATGTGCCAGGGTCATTAGAACAGAGTCCCTGTCCAGGGTATCTAACTCCTCAGACAGAGTATCCGTCCATGCTGCTACCGCACTACACATCCAGGCCGAAGCAATTGCTGGCCTCAGCAGCGTACCAGAATGTGTGTAAACAGACTTCAGAATAGCTTCCTGCTTTCTATCCGCAGGATCCTTTAGGGCGGCCGTATCCTGAGACGGCAGGGCCACCTTCTTAGATAAGCGTGTCAACGCCTTGTCTACCCTGGGGGAGGATTCCCAGCGTAACCTGTCCGTTGGCGGGAAAGGATACGCCATCAGCAATCTCTTGGAAATTACTACCTTCCTATCAGGGGAATCCCACGCTTTTTCACATAATTCATTCAATTTATGTGACGGGGGAAAAGCCACTTCTTGCTTTTTCTCCCCATACATATAAATCCTCTTGTCAGGGACAGGATTTTCCTCAGAAATGTGTAACACATCCTTCATTTCCACAATCATGTAGCGGATGGCTTTAGTCATTTTAGGCTGCAACTTTGCATCATCGCCATCGACACTGGAATCAGATTCCGTGTCGACGTCTGTGTCAACTAACTGGGATATTGGGCGCTTTTGAGACCCTGACGGCCTCTGCGCTGTGGGAGCAGGCATGGGTTGAGACCCCGACTGTCCCAAGGCTACAGCTTTATCCAATCTGTTATGTAAGGAGCTTACATTATCATTTAACACCTTCCACATATCCATCCAATCAGGTGTCGGCCCCGTCGGGGGCGACACCACATCTATTTGCACTTGTTCTGCCTCCACGTATCCTTCCTCATCAAACATGTCGACACAGGCGTACCGACACACCGCACACATACAGGGAACGCTCTGACTGAGGACAGGACCCCACAAAGGCTTTTGGGGAGACAGAGAGAGAGTAAGCCAACACACACCCCAGCGCTATATAACCCAGGGATTACACTGTACCTTAGTGTTTACCCAGTAGCTGCTGTTTTTATATATATATATATATATATATATCTCTGCGCCTAAATTTATGTGCCCCCCCTCTCTTTTTTTTACCCTCTATTGCACCCGTATACTGCAGGGGAGAGCTTGGGGAGCGTCCTTCCAGCGGAGCTGTGAAGAGAAAATGGCGCTGGTGTGCTGAGGAAGAAGGCCCCGCCCCCTCAGCGGCGGGCTTCTGTCCCGCTTCTCATGTGTAAAAATGGCGGGGGCTCGCACATATATACAGTGCCTGACTGTATATATGTATACTTTTGCCATCAGGTATCTTAATTGCTGCCCAGGGCGCCCCCCCCTGCGCCCTGCACCCTACAGTGACCGGAGTGGGTGGGTGTGCTGCGGGAGCAATGGCGCACAGCTGCAGTGCTGTGCACTACCTTAAGTGAAGACAGGAGTCTTCTGCCGCCGATTTCGATGTCTTCTTGCTTCTGCTGCTTCTGTACTTCTGGCTCTGCGAGGGGGACGGCGGCGCGGCTCCGGGAACGGACGATCAAGGTTAGGTACCTGTGTTCGATCCCTCTGGAGCTAATGGTGTCCAGTAGCCTAAGAAGCGCAACTTAGCTGCAGTGAGTAGGTTTGCTTCTCTCCCCTCAGTCCCACGTAGCAGAGAGTCTGTTGCCAGCAGAAGCTCTCTGAAAATAAAAAACCTGACAAAATACTTTCTTTTCTAGCAAGCTCAGGAGAGCCCACTAGGAGCAGCCAGCTCTGGCCGGGTACAGATTCTAACTGAGGTCTGGAGGAGGAGCATAGAGGGAGGAGCCAGTGCACACCAGATAGTACTGAATCTTTCTTTAGAGTGCCCAGTCTCCTGCGGAGCCCGTCTATTCCCCATGGTCCTTACGGAGTCCCCAGCATCCACTAGGACGTTAGAGAAAGTAAGAGAGACAAGGGGAGAACGTTGGGGCACAGTCCCCGTGGTGACCCGGCGATGCTTCTCCATCCACTCTGCTCACCTGTCCAATGCATCCGCAGTGTAGCTCCATTTGGGCTTTCCGGAATGGACAGAGGAGCATCAATGGGCCCAAGTGAATGTTCCAAAGCCAGCCCTAAATAAACCACAGTAACATAAGTATAAGTGGCAGAATTAGACGTCAAAAAGGATTGCTTTTACCAAACACTGTGCCAGATTGTACTGTCTCATATTCCAGCATCTAGGTTGCCTGCTCGGTCTCTTTACCAAGCCCAAGGGTAAGAAGGAGAAGAGTAAGACATGGGACCATTAAAACCATCTGTAGCCCACAGATCTGTTGAATGGAGTTTCAGAGGTAAGTACATTTTCAGTTTTTGGTGGAGTTATACTTTAAACACAGCATCTCCATTATGTTAAGCATTTGTATAGCTGGAAAGGTTGTGACTCAGAGGATTTGGACTGGACCTAGCCAGGCTATGGGCGGGATGTACTAATGGGTATCGCCGCCCATCACAGCGATGCTAATTGCATATGCACATATATGTGATTAGTATTGCGAAGGACAGGTCTTCCAATAAGAGCTGTCCTTCGCAATCTCCGGTGGGCCCTGGACATTTTGACCTGGGAGTCGTTTTGCGCATGCAAAGAGTGATGGGACGTCCACGGGGCATGCTGGGGGGGATCCCTCACACCAGCACTGCGGAGAGAAGCCCATAGGCTTCTATGGGGTAATGCCAGCAAAAGCTGGCATTCCCCTCTGTGGTCATTCCCCGATGGCCAGCAGTTAGTACATTCAGAAAATGCAGTAAACAAGGGTTCTACTGCATTTTTCTGTTTAGTACATCCTGCCCTATGCCAGGAATGGACCTAGGCAGGTTATGCCATACTTGTGGGTCAAAGGACAGTTGGGGGGGTACCTGCAAATATTAAGTATCCCTCAGATGTACGATGGAGGGATCGCCTTTCGATATTTCCAATATCTGCCATGGCCCCTTCATTTGCATGTTTTCTAGAGAGGAAGCCTCGCCTCCCTCCCTGCCAGCCCCCAGTGACGCATGCACTGCCCGCTCATGCACATTGACTGCCGGGGACCCGAGCCAACAAGCAGTCTGATACATACTTACCTACTTTTAATTTCTCCTCTCCGGGAGAAGCCTGGAGAGGAGATTCTGCAGAGAACTTTGGGGGGCAGGACCGGACTGTGATATCATCAAGCCCTGCCCCCACATCGTGAAAATGCAGCGATATGTGGGTCCCGAGAAGGTGGTGGGTCTAAAATTATGCAATTCACGTAATTTTAGCCACTCCCCCATCCCACAGACCCGCGAATACCAGAGAGT
This sequence comes from Pseudophryne corroboree, assembly GCF_028390025.1. Classification (NCBI taxonomy): domain Eukaryota; kingdom Metazoa; phylum Chordata; class Amphibia; order Anura; family Myobatrachidae; genus Pseudophryne; species Pseudophryne corroboree. The sequence continues at coordinate 167,254,071 of NC_086449.1, forward strand.
ATCTCTCCATCATGCCCACTTTACTAGGATGCGGGCAGGATGTGGGAGATCTGCCTGCCCTTCCAGGGGGGGGGGGGGGGGGCTACCCCAAAAACCGGGAGCCTCCCGCAACTTCCGGGAGAGTAGGCAAGTGTGGTCTGATAGCATTACAGAGTGCAACTCCTGCAAGAGGATTATAGTAAATTCATCTGAAAATATGAATTTTCACATTGTGAATTTGGGCGAAAAGACAAATGCTGATTGTGATAACTACCCCATAGAACCCTGGTTTACTGGTCTGGCAATTCCTGTGGATGAGATGTTTTTTGTTTTTGTAGGTTTTGTCTTGTCCTATTTACCATGGATACAGAATACACGTCATAGACACTACATATATCTGTATCTGCTGGTTTCCTTTACTGAACCCTTGTAATTACCCCAGGATTAAACTTCACATAAAATGCACCTTTAAGTGTCAGGAAATACCAGCCGAAATGACCAGACTTGCACTAGGTGTCAGATAAGACTTGTTATGTATTACATGCCTCGACTTGTCTCACCTTATGCACAGAAGGCACCAGGCCCTGTATGAGGAGAGATAAGACACTGCACGTCCTCAGCCTGCCCTCATAGCGAAACTGCTACATCCAGTGACACGCAGCCTTGTGTACATTGCATTTATAGCTGGAATTTTTCTAGATTTACAGCTCTGCGTGTCCTCTGTGCTCTTTGTACCGGTGTGTGTCAGTTTCTAACTGTATTATTATTATTATTATTACCACCACCTGTACCACATTATGCCATGTTGCCCCATATGTACAGTATAATGCTGGGTACACACTGGAAGATATAATGGCCAATCAATTGATCGGCCAATATATATTTTGCTGATCTGAAGGTGTGTACAAGCAATATGTCTTTGTTGACGTTTTTCACAGCTATATTGCATCTGCAATATACTGTATTGGTGCATCTGTCTGTGTGTATGAATAACCCCCATCTGCATATTTAGCTGCAGATAGACTGAACAGCAGATATAGCATTAACATATATTGGCGCATCTTTCTGTGTGTATGAACAACCCAGGGGCGCTTTAAGGTGGTCATTCCGAGTTGATCGCTAGCTGCATTTGTTCGCAGCGCAGCGATCAGACTAAAAAACGGCAGTTCTGCGCATGCGTATGCAGCGAAATGCGCACGCGCGGCGTACGGGCACAACGAACAATGCAGTTTTGCACAGGGTCTAGCGATGCAGTTCAGTCGCACTGGTTGCCGCAGAGTGATTGACATGAAGTGGGCGTTTCTGGGTGGCAACTGACCGTTTTCAGGGAGTGTTCGGAAAAACGCAGGCGTGCCAGGGAAAACACAGTCATGGCTGGGCGAACGCTGGGCGGGTGTGTGACGTTAAATCCGGAACTGAATAGTCTGAAGTGATCGCAAGCGCAGAGTAGGTTTTGAGCTACTCTGAAACTACACTAAATTTTTTTGCAGGCACTTCTGCTAAGCAAAAATACACTCCCAGTGCGCGGCGGCATAGCGTTTGCACGGCTGCTAAAAACTGCTAGCGAGTGATCAACTCGGAATGACCCCCTAAGAGAGGAGGAGGCCCGGGTGCAGCCTCCTCCATTTGGGCTCCCTCCTCTCTGACGGCAGCGCTGATCTATGGGAAAATGGCGCGGTGGCCATTTTCCCAGTGATTTTTGTACTGCGCATGCGCAGAACTCTGTGAAAATGGGCGCTGCGTCATTTTCACAGAGTTATAACACCGACGTGGACGTTGGCGCGGGACTCCGGAAGGGTGAGTATTTAGAAAATGGGTGCAGTGTGTGCGGTGGGTGCCCCCTCTGGACTCAGGGGCCCGTGGGCACCGCACACACTGCACCCATTATAGATACGCCAGTGGAACAACCCCCATTGGCAGATATATCTGCAGATCGATTAAACTGCAGATATATCTGCCAGTGTGTACCCAGCTTAAGATGGAGAACACAAACAGAAAAAGTTACGGGACAGGGAAAGTGGGAGGCTTCCCGTGTCAGGAATGTTATATCCACATTACATATGGGTTAAGCCCCATACGCACTAGACGAGAAAGTGAAAGATCTCGCTCGGAAGGGGCGATCTGAACAAGATCTTTTACAATCTCAACCTGCTGGGGAGTAGGGTCTGACATGCGGGTGGACTAGCTCTGTGCTGGGCGTCCTCCCCCGCACATGTTAGAGAATCTGATTGTAGATGTGTTACTTTAAGCACAGCTACGTTCAGCTCTGAATCACCCCCTATTTGGGTATACTTTGGTTCATTCATAACAGTACAGGATGAAAACATAGGTTGAACTCGATGGACAACTTGTTTTTTTTCAACCTCACTAAGTACAGTATGTTACTATATTACTGTGTTACTATGGGGGTAATTCAGACCTGATTGCTAGGGTGCGTTTTTTGCGTCCCTGCAATCAGGTAGTCGCTGCCTACAGGGTGAGGGTATGGTATGTGCGCAGGTGTGCGATCACTTCTGCTGCAGAGCTCTCTGCTCAGCCCAGAACTTACTAAGCCGCGCGATGATTGGGGCTGGAGCTGACGTCAGAAACCCTCCCTCCTGCGTTTTCCTTGACACTCCTTGAAAACGGTCAGTTGCCATCCACAAACGCCCTCTTCCTGTCAATCTCCTTGCAGTCGCCGGTGCATTTGGAATTTTCGCACCATCCCGTTGCTGACGGCGATCCCCGTTGCTGCGGTCATTTGCACCTGCGCATTGTGGTGCATACGCATGCACAGTTCAGATCTGCTCGCAGGCTGTGAGAAAACCCAGCCTATCGATCAGGTCTAAATTACCCCCTATATCGGAGGTTCATGCCTCCGGCCACAATATAGTCAATGTCGGCCGTTAGCCTGCATCGCACAGTGTGTATGGGGCTTATGTTCAGCAGTACTGGGGAATGCAATGTGTCACAGCGTGTAGAAATGCAGAAAGTGGGCGTCTCAGTGATTGCACACTCAGGTGCGCGCTGCTACATCAGGAGAAGGCTGATCAGCATTCACATATTATCGCTGCCGCGACCCCCCAATGGAGACTAAAGTGGACGCAGCAGCTCCCACTCTTGAAACAGGTCCTATAGCTCCTGTTTAATTTACTGCCAATCAAATTCTGTGCACGCATATTTTGCACAATTGCACATACGCCTGGTTGGCAAATAATTAAGGAGGAACTTAAAATAGAAAGGCCTTGAACAACAGAACAGGTGGTAGAAGGAGAAACGCAGAAGGAGATGCTGATTCTTCTTTAACACAACCCCTTCTACCCTACACTTAGCTGCCATTTATATATCCTTTAGCTATCAGTGCTGTTAAAAATATCTTAATACTCTCAATGGGCTATATGTCGGCAACATGGGAAGTCAAATAAGGTTTCCATAAAAGTTTTAATAAATAGAAACAATGAAAGTTTGTTACATTTTAAACAATTTGGAAGCATATTTAACAAGGATCATGGCAGATCGCGCGCCGCTGGAATTCTGCGCTGTTATTGCCATTCCAGTATGAAAATATCAAGCTTGATAAAGGGCAGATGTCTGCCCAAATCATTGCTGCTTCGTTTGTCCAATATGCTGTAAACTCTTTGGTGTTGTATGTACTTTAGTAGTGCCGTGCATCTTTATATCTTATATTATCTATCTATCTATCTATCTATCTATCTATCTATCTATCTATCTATCTATCTATCTATCTATCTATCTATCTATCTATCTATCTATCTATCTCAGAGTTGCCTACCCTCCCTCATTCTGCAGGAGACTCCCTGAAATAGCAGCAATCTCCCTGACTCCCTGAATAGACCAGCAATCTCCCTGATTTTACCTGACCCACATTATATAGCGGTTACATTCATGGGGAAAAGATACATTTAGAGATATACACATTCAAATGGGATCATCAGCGCCATTTCCCTGTATTGGCACACTGGGGCAGATGTATTAACCTGGAGAAGGCATAAGGAAGTGATAAACCAGTGATATGTGCAAGGTGATAAAGGCACCAGCCAATCAGCTCCAATATGTAAATTAACAATTAGGATCTGATTGGCTGCTGCCTTTATCACCTTGCACATATCACTGGTTTATCACTTCCTTATGCCTTCTCCAGGTTAATACATCTGCCCCAATGATCCCTATGGCTACATTCATTTTAAACAAGGTTTCTCATGGCCACTTAGTAGTATACTAACTTTGGGGCTCATTTACCTTTTGATGTCAGTCATTTTCATGACACGCCTCTCAGATGCAGCAGTACACATCTGCGCTTATAGGTGTTAATTTCACAATCTCCCTGAAATGCTTTTTCAAAGTAGGCAAGTATGATCTATCTATCTATCTATCTATCTATCTATCTATCTATCTATCTATCTATCTATCTATCTATCTATCTATCTGGGGTGGTTTAACAGAGGAGACCCGTAACTCTCTGAAGCACAGTAGACTCTACTGTGCAAATCACCGGGAAAATGGCCAACACGACGCTACTGACCCAAATAAGAGGTAAATTAACTCTTACTGCTGCAAGTCAATATCGCTGAAGCAATTGATACTGCAATTGATACCACCAAAATCCCAGGTCTGACCCGGTATTTGGTACACGGTTCCAAGCTGGGTCAGGCCTGGGATTTACCCCAGTTCCACAGCGGCGCTGACCTGGGATATACTCAGGTCAGCACCGTTTCCACTGCACCCACTGTATCCCAGTATTTAGCAGAGCTTGAAGATTATGTCATCTCTACCGGCCGCGAACAGTAGATGGAGACTATTGGTGGGTAGGCAACTTAAGCTCACTGCCGGCTTCTGTGATCCGCTGCTGTGCCCAAAGATCATTCATGATGCTCCCATTTAGCATATAAGAAGGTAAAGATTGCTCACCAGTAAGATGATGGGAATATTTGCAAGTGAAGAACATCTGTTGCGGACGACTTAAATGCAATGAGTCAATTAAACATTTTTGTGCACTTGCAATGTAGGAGGATTTATGCCCTTACTTATCAATGAGTGATACATTTCACTGTGAGTGATAAATTGCACCAGCCAATCACCTCCTAACTGTCATTTTTCAAACACAGCCTGTGACATGGAAGTTAGGAGCTGATTGGCTGGTGCATCGATAAATGAGGACATTAAAGTGAATTCTGCAGCAAAATATCAACATACAAAAATTATCCTTCATCATCAATTCACATATATATCTTATAACAACACGTTTGCCAGTTGTTACACAGGTCTCCCATTGCAGTGATCCATACCTCCCAACTTCTGGGAGGTAGAAAGAGGGATTCCCTGCGCGGCGTAGCAACGCCTGGCGAGGAATAGGGGGTGTGGCCTCAGAAAAGGACGCGTGATCTCGCGGTAAAGGCGCAATTGTGAACCACGCCCCCCCATTTCACATCACTGAGGGGGCATGCCCAGCGCTCTGTGCCCCCTGTCCCTCCTGTCTCCGTGAATAGACTCTGTGTGCATTGCGCACAGCGTCTATTCACAGCTGCAGCGAATGACAGGAGCCTCCCAACTGCCCCCCCCCCACACACTGTGGGTCATTGCGAAAATCGGTACAGTATGGTGATCAGAGTCATTCACCTGGGACACATGCTGGTCACAAATGGCTGGAAGTCTGCTGAATTATAGCTGTGAGCACCACATTTACTAAAGGTCCAGAGACCCTCATGTCTTCTGTAGAATGAGGTGAAACCATGCTGAAGCACCAAGGTGGTCTCTCATTGGGACTATGGAGGTGTAGCTCTGCTAATCATGGGAACTGTACTGGGAATACTGTGCTACATGGGTGTCCTTATGTTCTAAGTATATATCATTTATGTATAAAGATGTGACCCAGCCTTCCTAACATTTTAGCATAATTATATTGCAAGATAACAAGTGTGTACTGTGACATTCCTCATTGCTCAGCTGCAGTATGGCTCAGACTCTCAGCTATGCTGAACTCAGGAGATTTAGGTCAGCAGGCAGGTTAGACAAGAGACAAGAGTCAAAACCAGATTCTCATTCTAGCCAGAATTAGGCGAATATTCCAAGTTATCAACTCAAAAGGGACAAAATCAATAGTAGACAGTGTATAAGCGGACATGTCAGGACTAGACCAAACATGTACAGCATACAGGAATGCAATGCAGAGACATGCAGAGACATGCGGAGCAAACATAGCAGGGCTTGTGACCTTGTTGTTATATGAGCAGTAGTGCAAAAAAAGGCATACTGTACATGTCTTTAGCCTTTTTTGAGCTCAATTTAGACACTTCCCAGTCTCCACCTGAAACTCCCAGGTATCGCAAATGGCGAACAGCATTGGACACTTAGGTTCGGGATTGCAGTAAAGGTTTTCAGGATTTTTCACAGTAGCAAAAAAACGCACAGCTGTGGTAACATTGACACTGCGTCCGTGGACAAATGATAGAAAGCAAGTGTTTTTAAGATAAATAACTCTCAAATTAAATTGGGGGTATATAAAATTAGGTTTAAATATATATTTGGGTCAGTTTAAGCCCCTTTAACAGGTGGGATTACCCCCAACTGCAAGCCTTGTCCCACTCATAAAGCACCCCAATATACCTGTCCCATACCTTGTACCCCATTCATTTCACACTTTTTGTCCCCAAAAATGATGCCATTACTGGCTAATTAGAAATAATTAAAAACTTCTAAGTGCATAATTTGTAATTCAGGGGGGAGTCCCAGGAGTTCTGAACCAAGGGCCTAATTCCGACCTGATCGTAGATGTGCGAAAAAAACACACATCTACGATCATAATCTCTGACATGTGGGGGGACGCCCAGCACAGGGCTAGGTCGCTCCGCATGCTGGGACCTGCCCCTTCCGCAGACATGCAAAAGCATCACACAGCGGCGATGCTTTCGTACCTGCCGAGTAGCTCCCTGCCTACGCAGCCTAGCTGCGAAGGCAGGCATCTACCCGCCATGTTTTTGGCCACAGTGGCTGCGCGTGACATCATGCAGCCACCGCGGCCCACCCCGCAACTGGTTCGTGCAACGTTTGCGTTGTCCAGACCGCGCCCCGAAAATGTAGCCGTAACGCCGCCGACACACCACGCAACTGCCTGTCAATCAGGCAGAGGCGATCGCACAAGTGAGATGCCTTAGCAGTGCAGTTGCTGTGCGTGCGCACACCTCGTCAGGCTTCAGCCTGCGACCACTGTTGTAGCAGCGTCCAGCTCTGAATTAGGCCCCAAATAACAACGTTTTACCTTAAAATAGAGATTTTCCCCATGCTTATCACCTACTCAGAAGTGGTAAATAGAATTTTGCAGTAAACCTATGGAGAATTATTGCTGATAATATCTTGCGGATAATTGAATAGGGGTTTATCGCAGGTTATGAAAAAATCTCAGTTTTTACTGTGAAAACTGCATTTTGCAGCTAATTGAATCCCCCTTGTGTTTCTGATATGGGGTCTACAGCACAGGGGCCCCTGCACTATGAGGAAGACGTGCCTGTATGTCAAACTGTCTGGCTGCATACTGTTTTATCCAGGCAGCAATCCGGTTTAGCAAATTATGTGGATGAATGTAATGTAGTTCAGGCACATGTAAACACAACATGCCAATGCTGGGTTTGGGAATTAAACAGATGTCATTGGTAAATTTGTTTTAAGATTTTATAGGGCGTGAGGGATCAAATCCTTTCTAGTTACATCCCTGCCCTGAGCCTAACATTGGCCAAACCCTAATACAACCTGTGTTTTGCCAAGTAATTTACAGACCCACTAGTTCTGTGGGCCCTGAATGTGAGGGGGGCTTAGCAATGACAACCATCCTCTGATTTCCTGACAGCAGGGTCAACTTATGAGCACACACAATTCCAATGAATGCACATTGTGGACCCCTCACACTAATAAGTGTTGAAGAGGGTCTTCGGTGGGTGGACCATAAGCATCAGTTCCTCTCCCATATTTTGCTACCAGAATCGGTGATGCAGAGTTACTGAAAGGTGCTGTAGAGCAAAGGACACAGGCAGAGCCGGCCCAACCAATATGATGCTCTAGGCAAGATTTTGGCTTGTGCTCCCTAACACCGCCGCTAGTTCTGCAGGAGATGCCTGGCATGAGTCAGCTGGCAGCTCTGCTAACGTCGGGCGCCTTTTGTGCGACTGCAGCTGTATCTGCATATATGAAATGCTACATTACAGTGATTTCCAGGAATACACACAACGTAGCATTTCATATGCAGATACAGCCGCAGTCACACAGAAAATATTGGCATGCCGCATATCATTTTAATCAGCAGAAGCTGCTGGTGCCCCTAAGCCTACCAAATGCCCTAGGCATTTGCCTAGTTTGCCTATGCCTAAGGCCGGCTCTGGACACAGGCCTAATCTTTATTCCCCACCCCTGGATATACTGTACATGCGAGGGGAAGTAGGTTGCGGTGTACAGTCAGATAAAGGTACACAGTGTTTCCTGGGATGTTGGTAAATACAGTTTCCTACGTATATCTGTGTTGACACAAGACTTCTCTATTGATGGTGTGAAAGTCTTCTTACAGAAACATTGGGGGAAATGTAATAGGATGTGAGAATCAGAAAGTGGGAGATTTCTCTTGATTTTATTTTTTTAAGTGGCAATCATTTACATGGCAAAACCAGGTTGATTTTGCCATGCAAATGATTGCCACTTTAAAAAAAACAACAACAGGAAAAATCTCCCAAAATCTATCACTTTCTGATTCTCACAGCCTATTACATTCCCCCCATTCAGTGGCGTAACTACTGCCCCCGCAGTCCTCGCGGTGGCATGGGGGCGAGGGGCTGCGGGGGCGCCACTGACTTAGAACAGATTGACATGCGGACGAGCGACTCTGCATGTCAATCTGCGGTCTCCTTCCCTCAGCTGCTGTGTTGGAGGGACACGGAGGGCACTGCGCGCACCTCTCCAGTGTCCCTCCTGGCTCTCCGGCCGGTCTAATAAAGGAAGTGCCGTACGTGAGCTCTGATTGGCTCACGAACCGGCACTTCCTTTATTAGACCCGCAGGAGAGCCAGGAAGGACACGCGAGAGGCGCGCGCTGTGCCCTCCGTGTCCCTCCAACACAAAGGAGCGGTGGGGGGGGGGGGAATAGGGGATCAGGCACTGTGGGGGAATATCTGGCACTGGGGGCATGTACCTGGCGGCACTGTGGGGGAATATCTGGCACTGTGTGGAGGAATATCTGGCACTGGGGGCATATACCTGGCACTGTGGGGCAATATCTGGCACTGGGGGGAGCAGGCACTGAGGGGGCTTATGTGACACTGTGGGGGAATATCTGGCACTGTGGGGGAATATCTGGCACTGGGGGGAGCAGGCACTGTGGGGGAATATCTGGCACTGGGGGCAAATACCTGGCACTGTGGGGGAATATCTGGCACTGGGGGGAGCAGGCACTGAGGGGGCATATGTGGCACTGTGGGGAATATCTGGCACTGGGGGCAAATACCTGGCACTGTGGGGGAATATCTGGCACTGGGGGGAGCAGGCACTGAGGGGGCATATGTGGCACTGTGGGGGAATATCTGGCACTGGGGGCATATACCTGGCACTGTGGGGGAATATCTGGCACTGGGGGCATATGTGGCACTGGGGGGGTATATTTGGCACTGGGGGCATGTACCTGGCACTGTGGGGGAATATCTGGCACTGGGGGCATATGTGGCACTGGGAGCACGGCCCTACCAACAAGCACTACCCCCTAGCAATGAGCATGACACCCAGTGCATGAAACCCCTGGCAACGAGCATGACACCCTGAGCATGAAAATCCCTGGCACCGTGCATGGAACCAAGAGCATGAAACCCCTGGCAACGAGCAGGTAATTTAAAAGTAATTAGAAGCCTTACTGTAGAACTTAATGTGTAATGGGCATTACGGTGTGTGGCATAATGTATCACGGACATTGCGGTGTGTGTCATAATGTGTCAGGCATTACGGTGTGTTGTATACTATATCACGAGCATTGTGGTATGTGGTATAATGTCTCAGGGTCATTGCGGTGTGTGTCATAATGTGTCACAGACATTGGGGTATATTTACTAAGGTCCCGATTTTGACCGAGATGACGTTTTTTCTTCAAAGTGTCATCTCGGTAATTTACTAAGCAAAAATCACGGCAGTGATGAGGGCATTCGTAATATTTTGGAAGTCCTAGGAAAAAATTACGAATCAATACACCATCGGTCAAATACGCCTGCAATTTGGTAGAAACCGGTCATTTACTAAAAAGTGCAAATCACAAACACTGCCGACAATAGCCAAACACTGCCGTGCTGAAATACAATTCGTGAAAAAGTGCTAAAAAAAACAGACCTGCTTTTTTCCCCCGTGTTTGGATAGGCATGCACGGATCCATGAGATCCGTGCATGTTTTTCAGTGGGAAGGGGTGGGAAAGTGTTATTTAAAAAAAAAAAAATGCGTGGGGTCCCCCCTCCTAAGCCAAACCAGCCTCGGGCTCTTTGAGCCGGTCCTGGTTGTAAAAATATGGGGGGGGAAATGATAGGGGTTCCCCCATATTTAAACAACCAGCACCGGGCTCTGCGCCTGGTCCAGGTTCCAAAAATACGGGGGACAAAAAGCGTAGGGGTCCCCCGTATTTCTGAAACCAGCACCGGGCTCCACTAGCCAGATACATAATGCCACAGCCGGGGGACACTTTTATCTAGGTCCCTGCGGCCCTGGCATTACATAACCAACTAGTCACCCCTGGCCGGGGTACCCTGGAGGAGTGGGGGCCCCTTCAATCAAGGTGTCCCCCCCCTCCAGCCACCCAAGGGCCAGGGGTGAAGCCCGAGGCTGTCCCCCCATCCAAGGGCTGCGGATGGGAGGCTGATAGCCTTTTTGTCAAAAAATGAATATTGTTTTTAGTAGCAGTACTACAAGTCCCAGCAAGCCTCCCCCGCAAGCTGGTACTTGGAGAACCACAAGTACCAGCATGCGGTGGAAAACCGGGCCCGCTGGTACCTGTAGTACTACTACTAAAAAAATACCCCAATAAAAACATAAGACACACACCTTGAAAGTAAAACTTTAATACATACATCCACACCTCCATATACACATACTTACCTATGTTCACACGAGGGTCGGTCCTCTTCTCCATGTAGAATCCATGGTGTACCTGTTGAAAAAATTATACTCACAAAATCCAGTGTAGATGGCTCCTCTTTTAATCCATTTGTAATCCAGGTACTTTGCAAAATAACAAAACGGACACCCGACCTCGCACTGAAAGGGGCCCCATGTTTTCACATGGGACACCTTTCCCCGAATGCCAGGAACCCTTTCTGACTTATGTCTAAGACGGTTCCATCAGCCAATCAGGGAGCGCCACGTTGTGGCACCCTCCTGATTGGCTGTGTGCTCCTGTAGTGTATGACAGGCAGCACACGGCAGTGTTACAATGTAGCGCCTATGCGCTCCATTATAACCAATGGTGGGAACTTTGTGGTCAGCGATGAGGTTACTTTCGGTCAACCGCTGACCACAAAGTTCCCACCATTGGTTACAATGGAGCGCATAGGCGCTACATTGTAACACTGCCGTGTGCTGCCTGTCATACACTACAGGAGCACACAGCCAATCAGGAGGGTGCCACAACGTGGCGCTCCCTGATTGGCTGATGGAACCGTCTTAGACATAAGTCAGAGGGGGTTCCTGGCATTCGGGGAAAGGGGTCCCATGTGAAAACATGGGGCCCCTTTCAGTGCGAGGTCGGGTGTCCGTTTTGTTATTTTGCAAAGTACCTGGATTACAAATGGATTAAAAGAGGAGCCATCTACACTGGATTTTGTGAGTATAATTTTTTCAACAGGTACACCATGGATTCTACATGGAGAAGAGGACCGACCCTCGTGTGAACATAGGTAAGTATGTGTATATGGAGGTGTGGATGACTGGATGTATGTATTAAAGTTTTACTTTCAAGGTGTGTGTCTTATGTTTTTATTGGGGTATTTTATTAGTAGTAGTACTACAGGTAACAGCGGGCCCGGTTTTCCACCGCATGCTGGTACTTGTGGTTCTCCAAGTACCAGCTTGCGGGGGAGGCTTGCTGGGACTTGTAGTACTGCTACTAAAAACAATATTCATTTTTTGACAAAAAGGCTATCAGCCTCCTATCCGCAGCCCTTGGATGGGGGGACAGCCTCGGGCTTCACCCCTGGCCCTTGGGTGGCTGGAGGGGGGGGACCCCTTGATTGAAGGGGCCCCCACTCCTCCAGGGTACCCCGGCCAGGGGTGACTAGTTGGTTATGTAATGCCAGGGCCGCAGGGACCTAGATAAAAGTGTCCCCCGGCTGTGGCATTATGTATCTGGCTAGTGGAGCCCGGTGCTGGTTTCAGAAATACGGGGGACCCCTACGCTTTTTGTCCCCCGTATTTTTGGAACCAGGACCAGGCGCAGAGCCCGGTGCTGGTTGTTTAAATATGGGGGAACCCCTATCATTTTCCCCCCTATATTTTTACAACCAGGACCGGCTCAAAGAGCCCGAGGCTGGTTTGGCTTAGGAGGGGGGACCCCACGCAATTTTATTTATTTATTTTAACACTGATTACAATTTTTAAAAAGGTGCACAATGAAGCCCAGCACGGATCTCTCAGATCCGGCCGAGATTCATTGTATTAAAGTCGGCAGTGTTTTACAAGTCACTCACGTAAAACACTGCAAAAAAAAAACGAATGACATCGACATCGGTAAATCCGAAAATGCAGAATACGACAGCTTAGTAAATTAGTCGTAATAAATTCAAAAAGTTGCAACTTTACACTTTCGATGTCATTCGTGATTGAACTTTGACCTCAGACGGGAAAATACGAATTTTAGTAAATATACCCCATTGTATGTGCTATAATGTATCAGGGGCATTGCAGTGTGTAGCATAATGTATAACGGGCATTGCGATTCCTGTCATAATGTGTCACAGGCATTACGGTGTGTGGCATAATGTGTCGGGGGCATTACAGTGTGTGCATATTGTGTCATGTGCATTATTGTGTGTGGCATAATGTCTAAGGGCCATTGCAGTATGTGGCATAATGTATACTGGGCATTACTATAAGGAGGAAAAATGACAAATAATGTAAGGGGCATGAATCAGGATTATTTTTCTTTCCTGCGGTGGCTAACGTCTGGGCGTGCAGGTTGCAAAACTGGGGTATAAGGCAGTCTTTTCCTGCAATGCCACGCCCCTTTATGCGAAGACACGCCCATTTCAATGAAGCCACACCACCTTTTTGGCGGCGCGCGCATATTTGTCCCTTTACTAGTGCCAATTATGGGGGCGGGGGGGGGGGGGGGGGCGCCGAAGAATTTTTTTGGCTTGGGGGAGAAAAATTTCTAGTTACGCCACTGCCCCCATTGTATATGTCCTTTTACTGACTCTCCCAAATCTCTAGGGAAAGAAGGGTGGAATATTTTGTTGCTCACAATGATGGTGTTTTATTTAAAGGCAAGTCTCAGAATATGTTCTAAATATGTGTATATGGATGACTACATAGTAAAACTTCCTTTTCTGTAGGAATGGACATTGATGGTTTGCCATTGATGGCAGAGGTCTGATGTTTGGCAGTGGCATCAATGGCTAAGTGTGTCGATGGTGATGCAGTATTGTTTTTTTCCCCCTCATTACACATCCTTTATCTCTGCCCTCTTCTTTGATTGGCCTACCGCTGTCACTTGTGCCCACTTGTGCCCCCCAATATGGTTCAAACCATCTATGGTTTTCCATCAATGGTTTCCTGCCATCAATGGAAAGTAGCAATTGTGCTATCGATCGTGAACCATTTGATGTCCACCCCTACTTTTCTGAAGGTCAGGAAGTTGTCAGTAATTGTTGTTATTCTATATATAGGACTTTTGTAAGATGTACAGCACTGTGCAAAAGTTTTAAGCAGGTGTGGAAAAAATGCTGCAAAGTAAGAATGCTTTCAGACATTGAAGTGTTAATAGTTTATTTTGATCAAATAACAAAATGCAAAGTGCAGCAGAGAAATCTAAATCAAATCAATATTTTGTGTGACCACCCTTTGCCTTCAAAACAGCATTAATTCTTCACTTACACAAAGGTACATTTGCACACAGTTTTTGAAGGAAAGCGGCAGGGAGGTTGTTCCAAACATCTTGGAGAACTAACCACAGATCTTCTGTGGATGTAGGCTTCCTCAAATCCTCCTGTCTCTTCATGTAATCCCAGCCAGACTCTATGATATTAAGATCAGGGCTCTGTGGAGGACATGTCATCACATCCAGGACTCCTTGTTCTTCTTTACGCTGAAGATGGTTCTTAATGTCATATTGGCTGTATGTTTGGTGTCATTGTCCTGCTGCAGAATGAATTTGGAGCCAATCAGACAGCTCTCTGATGGTATTGATAATTGATAAGTACCTGCCTGTATTACTTTGCAGCATTTTTTCCACAACTGATTAAAACTTTTCCACAGTACTGTATGTCGGATGCACTTATCACAGTATCTGTATACAGAATAAACCAGATGGGAATAGATACCAGGAGCGGATTGGAGTGGAAAACCAGCCCAGAAATTTATGTAAGCAGCCCTAATAGGGGCAGGGTCTGTGAAGGGAGTGGGGTCTGTCAAGGGAGGCGGGATCACTCGTCCTAGGGCCTGATTCTATGTAGGACGCAGTTGCAGCCTTCCTTGCGTCTTTTGCTGCTGTTGCATCTGTAACTTTATGCTAATGTTGTTATATTGCCCTTTCCTGGTGTACATCCGTGTATCAGAATATGGAATGACTGAGACACCCACTCTCAGTCTCTGCAGACGCTGCAATCATGCTTTGTGAGTCTTTAGACACAACCATTGGTTGTACCTTTGACACTTCCACCAGCCGTATGCTAGGTACAGATCATCCGTCTGAGTATGGCCTTCAATATGAGCAATTCAGCATCTCTGTATGCAATCATTTTCAGCAACTTGCCCTTGTTACGTCAATAACACATCCATACTACTTTATATCTGCGTCTGATCGCCAACCTGTAACCACCTAGGAACACCACACACATTTCTAATACACTTCTTGGTGCATCCATCTGATTATGCACTGCAACTCTGTACGAACAGCAGCAGGACACGTGTGTGGTGTAGCTCAGATGCCCTCACAGTAAAAACACATGTTGGCCCTTACAGAATTAATAAAACATATTGACACCCCTCCATCTTCCCCAGGAAAACACTTTGGCCTCAATAGGAAAAAAAAAAAAGTAAGACACATTAGCCCCCCCTCCCCCCACAGGTAAAACAAAACACAATGGCCCCCAAAGGAAAAAAAATAAACCACAATGGACCCACAGGAGAAAAGCAAATACACTGTCCCATATAGGAAAAAAATTAAACACATTGGTCTCCAAAAGAAAAAAAAAATCACATTGGCCACCAACAGGAAAAAAAATGCATTGGCCCCCGGAGGGCAAAAAAACACATTAGCCCCGACAGGGAAAAAAATTACACTAGCCTCCAACAGAAAAAGAAAACACATTCGTCCCTGACAGGAAAAAAACTCATAATCCCCCACAGGAAAAAAATAAACATACTTAATTGCTCCAGGCCTCCACAAACTGCCCTCTCTGGAGTACTTGCTGTTCAGCTGTGTGCACTGTCTCAGGGGCCAGGGGGAAGCATGGGGAATTTATGTTACTGGGACCAGGGAACGAGACGGGGGGAACGTAGGGCAGGCATTGTATTTCCATGGGGCTGGGGGGAGAGAAGGTAGGGCAGGCAGTTTATGTCCCCGGGGCTAGGGTAAGGGTGGGGAGTGCATGTCCAGGGGGCCAGGGGTAGTTTACCTCTAGGGGGCCAGGGGAACTAACTCTCTCTGCACATGTCACATCAGCTTCACCTGCAGTGCAACATGGTTTTGCCCAGTTGCTAACTTTTTTGGTTTGCTAATAACTCTGAATAACCCCCATAATGTTAAATGTGGTCTAGCTGGAAAATGTTCTTGGGAATTATTAGGGGGAGATGTATGAAGCAGTGAAAAGATAGGGGAAGTGAGCCAGTGGAGAAGTTGCCCATGGCAACCATCAGCAGCTACCTAAAATTTTATAGAACGCACTTGATAAATGTTACTTCAAACATGGGCAACTTCTCCATTGGTCACTCCTCCACTATTTTCACTGCTTCATACATCTTTCCCTATGTTACAAACGGGTTGGGGTCAGGTGACTGGCGTTCGGAATCCCTGCGGTCAGCATACCGATGCCAGGATCCCAGCCACCAGGATGCCGGCAGGGGGGCGAGCGCAGCGAAGTTGGTAGGCTCTATTCCTACTCTATGGGTGTCGTGGACACCCACCAGTGGGAATAGCCCTGGGCCCCCTGCCAGCATTGTGGAGGCCAGGATCCCGGCGTTGATATGCTGACGGCCGGGATCCCAACCACCGGTCACCTGACTACATACTATTACAAACAGCTGAAACTGTAAGAAATGGAATACTACTTAGGAGGATATGCCAATAAAAGAAAACACAACAACAATACATGAGTCACAGCAGAGATTGAATATTAATATAGTGACTGCAGATCTACATTATTGCTGTGCCCAACTCCTGCCATGTGATGTTGCACACTGTTGAATATAGAGTCTATTACATTACTGCACTTTTGTAAATGATCCTTCTAATTAGAATTATATAATATTCACACATTTTCCAGCAGATATGTGACAAACATCGATAATAACAGCTAAAATCATCTAATGTTTGCAATCCAAAACCCAAAATTTGATTTCGATTCAAATTCCAAACCCGCTGAAGTTCTGAACCGGGACTCCATTTGGATCGAATCTCCTCGGGAGATCCAGACAGGATTTGGTCCAGATCCACAAAAGTTGTGTGGATTCGGATGTCTGGAGAACCGGACCGCACGTCTGCAGACCCTCCAACATGACCCGCCCCACTAGGTACAAAATGCTCTGTTTCTGGACTTCCCTCTTAATTTATGATTTCCATCACCTGTGTTGAACTAGTTAAATGATAAGAAAGCTGTTTATTCACAGGTGATGGCAATAATAAATTAAGAGGGAAGTACAGAAACAGAGCATTTTGTACCTAGTGGGGCGGGTCATGTTGGAGGGTATGCGTCTGTAGTCTTTAGATGCTTCAAATGCATTAATGAACAGTGAATAAAGATCTGGTACGTGTGTGTATGAAAGTGGGGCTTCAGATTATCTGCTTATTGCAATACTTATTGCCTACTTATCAAACAGTAAAAGAGTAGCATACCTCCCAACATGACCCTCTCCAGGAGGGACAGAATGCTCTACTCCTGGACTTTTCTCTTAATTGAAGATTGCCGTCACCTGTGTTGAACAGTTTAATGGATAAGAAAGGTGTTTCACCACAGGTGATGGCAATCAAAAGTTAAGAGGCAAGTCCAGGAGTAGAGCATTCTGTCCCTCCTGGAGAGGGTAGTGTTGGGAGGTATGGAGTAGGAGGGCTGAGGTGGGCGGATAGTGGACCATACTATAGTTACTGTATGCTTCTAAATTAATTACTTTTGTGTTTGTTTCAGGTTTTAAAGATTTGTTGCTGAAGGTTGTTGCTTGGGAAGTCTGTCATTTTTGCTAATCCTCTCATTGGCCCTCATTCCGAGTTGTCCGCTCGTTCTTTTCCTTCGCATCGGTGCGATTTTCCGCTAACTGCGCATGCGCAATGTTCGCACTGTGGCTGAGCCAAGTAAATTTGCTAAGAAGTTTGGTATTTTACTCACGGCATTACGAGGTTTTTTCTTCGTTCTGGTGATCGTAGTGTGATTGACAGGAAGTGGGTGTTTCTGGGCGGAAACTGGCCGTTTTATGGGAGTGTGTGAAAAAACGCTGCCGTTTCTGGGGAAAACAAGGGAGTGGCTGGAGAAACGGGGGAGTGTCTGGGCGAACGCTGGGTGTGTTTGTGACGTCAAACCAGGAACGACAAGCACTGAACTGAACGCACTGGAAGAGTAAGTCTGGAGTTACTCAGAAACTGCAAAGAAAAATCTTTTCGCAATATTGCGAATACTTCGTTCGCAATTCTGCTAAGCTAAGATTCACTTCCAGAGGGCGGCGGCTTAGCGTGTGCACTGCTGCGAAAAGCGGCTAGCGAGCGAACAACTCGGAATGAGGGCCATTGTGTACTCTAATTCTCATTACCTTTTTAAATTCTCTTTTTTATTCTGATGCTTACTGAAAAAGAGTATTAAAGTGCAAAAACTAAGCAATTGTTGTAAACATAACTAAACTTCTTTGTCCTTAACTACTGCTCAGTCTAGCCCCATTTATGACATTAATCATTAGAGCGAGGGGACATGAGACTGCTTTCATTATGATCTAGTCGGTTCAGCTCTATATTGCATTATTGGAATGCATCTAAAAATTGCGCCATTCCACTGAGGTGTAACATACAGGACCAAAGTGCATCCTGCCTGAAGTATTAAGGATCAGTCCCAAAGACAAATAGCTCCATGCTGGTGCAACAATAAAAGCATTTTGTGGCGTGAAAGTGACTGTGTATCCCTCAAACAAGGAACACGACTAAAAATGGGTCTTTCCAACCACGGGCGCTTCAAGAGAGGAGAAGGCCCGTGTGCAGACTACATCTGGGCTCCCTCCTCTGTAGGTGACCCTAGTGCTGTCCCAGACTCTAGTGCGTATGTGCAGGTCTCCAGGAAAAATGGCACAGCGGCTATTTTCCCTGTGATTTTCTTACTGCGCATGCACAAAACGCCGGGAAAATAGCTGCTGCACCATTTTCCTGGTGATTTCAGTAGTGCTGCTGTTGCCGACATTGGACTCCGGAGGGTAAATATTGACAAAAAGGGTGCAGTGTGTGCGGCGTGGGCACCCGTGCACGGCACATGCTACACTCATTATAATACCCCAGTGTTTCCAACCCTTATTCAATTTAAATATGATGAAATTTTGCTTTTACACGCATGGGTCACTTTATAAAAAGGTGCTTTGTGGAAAGGTTTGTATCACTGGAGGACTATGGTTACGTTGAATCCAGGAGAGCGCTCATGCGCGGTCTCCATGTTGGATCCTTTAGGGAGGCTTCAATTCCTAACCAAGATGGCCATTGTGTGTACTTCTGCACATGCGTGGTGCCATCTTGTCACTGTAATAGAACACCACAGTGGGACAAGGACCTGTTCCCGAGTTTGAAAATTCCGGGGTTTTGCACATGAAAGCGCATGAAATGGGATTTTTGTATGTCTGAAAGGCACCAGCCTGGGAACAGGTTCCCAGGTCTCTGCACCTACAATTTACAAGGTTTTTAACTGGGACTTTCATCCCAGGTTAACAACCCGGTTAAGTGTGAATGGTGTGACCCGGGATTTTACTCCTGGGTCGCACTTAGAAGTCTCTGATGTACAGGGCTGCCAGGAGGGGGCTGCGTTCTGTGCTGTCGGAAGAAGCAGCTGGTTTTAGTGTGACATGTATGTGTGTATGAGTGTGACATGTATGTGTGTATGAGTGTGACATGTATGTGTGTATGAGTGTGACGTGTGTGTGAGTGTGAGTGTGTGTGTGTATGAGTGTGACGTGTGTGTATGACTTAAGCCTGGCAGGCCTGGCTTGTAGATTGCCAGGGCAGACCAGGCTTATGTCTGAAAGGAGACGACCCATGAATTTCCCAGATCTCAGGTGTAGTGTGAAAGGGGGTCTTGAGCAAAAACCCAGGATTGAAAAGGTAAAAAACCCGTGTATGCGCAGGGAAATTCCCGCGTCATATGTCTGAAAGTGGTATTACCGTTGCAGAAAAATGGCAGCTTGTATCTCTATGTATTAATGGCATAATTGTGCTTGAAAATTATGCTGGGTTTGCAACTCTCCTGTTGAATGTAAGAACATAAAATAAATGATGCTACTGCTTGTCCAATTCCTTTTCTTTTTTTTTTTTGCAAAACTGGGAGAAAATCCTATGGCAACTCTCATCTTGCGCAGGAAAGGAAGTTCCCCACCATGACACTGGAACCCAGGCACATTGTCTGTGATTGGAGAAGTGGTGGCAAATCTCCTTGCACGGCCTGAGTCAGTGTGACGTACGTTAAAGAAATCATTGCTAGGAAGGTGCTGTGGGTTTCAGTTTGCACAATAATATGAGGTTTACCTTAAACTGCTTGAGGCAATATCCTGCTGTCTACAGATACAAAAATGCATTTTGAATATTAATCATTTACTGGCAGATTTCCTTGCAGACTTCATCATACTGAAAGCATGATGATTATTTTTACTTATTGAAAGTCACAAGGGATTTCAAATTGTATAAACTAAGGGGGAGATTTATCAAACCTTGTAGAAAGATAAAGAGGTCTATGCACTAAAGCCTTGGAGAGAAATAAAGTGGACGGAGGTAAAGTACCAGCCAATCAGATCCTAACTGACATGTTACATGCTGTGTTTGAAAAATGACAGGAGCTGATTAGTTAGTAGTTAATCCCTCTCCACTGTGTCTCTCTCCAAGCTTTGATAAATACCCCCAAATTATGACTTGTATACCTTATTTTGTAGATTTGGCGAAATAACAGTGACCCATTTGGAATAACGCTAAGTATACACTCAGCAATTCTGGCAGTCTGTGTGAGGGACACACATTACCATCAGGCACAATTAGCATCTGATTAGGATTGATCAGGCATGAAATGTGGATGAAGGAACCACATGTAACCCATGCGTGTCCATCAGGTGCTGACAGGGCCAGTCCTGGGGTCCTCCTGACTCCCAGCAACCCCTCCCACAAATCTGTTTCCTCTACTGCTGCTACTGTTGGGTAGGGGTGGATATTGAAAGCTAACCATTTAATGATGGCTGGGATTTGTGTGTGACTTGCGCACACACAAAACGAGGCCCAAGAGCAGTGACTATATCTGCTACTTCCCAAGGCCATCTTAAAATATGGGCACACTGGGCAGCTGCCCAGGACCCCTCAATTCTAGGGGCTTTCAAGCACGGGTGGGTGGTAGTCACACAATCAGAGTGGCCAGGCAGCATTATCTACTTGCCTCCCAGCCTACAGCCAGACAGTGAATGTCTGTCAACATGCTGATTGGTGGATGGCTGGAGCTATCCACTAATCAGAGTAATGACAGACATTCACTGTATGGAAGTATGTGGAGAGATGGTGTGGGACTGCAAGAGGGACATGTTTATTTTAATTGGTTCCCGTGAATGGGTGTGTAGGGCCCCAGTACATTGCTTTGCCCAGGGCATACAATGCTGTTAAGACAACCCTGAGTGTGGCAGATGCAGAAGTTACCCTTGGGAGAGATATTATATGAAGAGTGGTATTGTATGTTCTCCCAGTATTTCCAATGTGGTATATATAAAACAAGCCAAAAAATGGGTGTAACTAAAACAAATCTTCTTAGAAGGGTTTTTAATCACAAGCAAACCCCAAACAATAGGTACAAAAGAGTTCAAAACACATACAGAAAAACTGACGCATAAAAAACACAATCAAAGAAATGGAACCCAGACCATTTAAATGGTATGAATGGTACCTTACCTCCAAAATGTCAGTAGTTTCAGATAGTTCACAGAGACCAAATGTTTATAGACACATTTTGGCTCAGTGTGGAGCCTTTGTCAAGACATGAGCTCTGTGGACTACATAGTATTTAACTATGACGCCTCCAATCAGAGTTCAGTAGGAAGTAGCCTTATAACTGCACTACTAACATAAACTGTAGTTAGAAGTAATATTTATCAACATCCATGAAATCCCTTAATGTAATTCATAATTGTGTAGCACTAGCAACATGATATAATAGAAAGTTCTAAAATAGTGAGAATTATTTAGTATCAGTTCTGGAAGTACCAGGGTCCTAGAAGTTGGTAATATATGCATATCCTGACCAACTTGTTCCCACCTGGCTGGAAGATTCTCTCTCCCTGCTGTTGTCCAAAGTGTCCGGATCCCAGCCCCTGCGCCACTACCCCTGTTCCTGCTGCCAGACCACCTCACCTGGGTCCTCTGACGGGGCTGAGTACCAGCACAGCTTTCCCCCACTTTGGGACTGATTAGAAGCGTGTATCACAGGCACCCTTCTGCACATGTTACTGGAGACAAGGTGAGAGAGCCCTCAGGAGTCTTTCTCTAGTCCCTCTCCATTACAGCTACTAGGGCTGCTCAGCACCTGGTCCATGGAGCCAGGGGCCTGTCTAGGTGGCCCTGCAGGTTGCAGCCTTATCCGCTTCACCCAGACTCCGACACTATCTGTGGGGGTGCCCTGGTGATCCCCTCCACATTTTGTCACCCCTGCTCCTGAGGCCTCCACAGGATTTCTGTACCCCTAACAGCACCCAGCATTATTCTCTAGCCTTTTGGGCTGCAGCGCAACAGAAATGCTGTGATGAACATTAACTGTATTCTAGCTGGCTCTTCTGAAGTGTCTTAAAGACACCATATTGGCAGACTGGCATGTATCTGTTGTCGATAGCCATGTGGATCTCTGATATTCTACTGTTTTGGTGGTCTTAGATAATGCAGGAGCTATTATGGATCCAGAGTGTTGTGCCTCTCAGTGTATTATCTTAAAGCACCTCTACAGCTGAACTTTTGTGGTGCCTCTGGAAAACTGTGGTGACTGGCTGAACTGCAGCTAGTGTTTGGCTACAGTCGGGGGTTCATATACCCTGGTGAGTTGGTTGGTGCTGTCCATGAACCTCCTGCCAACCTACTGATAAAGGTCTAAAGCGCTATTAATGGCGGCTTGATCCCCACCATTTTTACCCTGTGTCACCCAACCTTTTTCATTTGTTCTTTTTGTACAATTGTGTGTGTCTATCGGCGATTCTCTATCCACATTCCAGTTATAGCTTAGAAAAACAAGAAAGCCCAACAGGCCTCTGCAAATTTCTTCACAGGTAAGTCCAAAGGATTTCAAGACCAGATCCTCCATCCAGATTCCCACCTCTTCCCACACACCTCAGGGTCGGGTATTGACCCTCAAATTCAGGCTGCGATGGGGCTGTTAGAGGGGGAGTTCAAGGCTAAGATTCTATCCCTTGGCACAAGGACTGCTTTGGAATCCAAGACAGATGATTTGTGCCGTTTGCAACATCGCCTTGACAAGGAATTTTTCAGGCTCCATGCTGAAATTAAATCTCCGAATTCGTAATGTGGCAGAATCGGTCCAGATTTCCTCATTGTCCTCCTTTCTAAAAGATCTTTTTCAACACTTAGTACTGAAGCTCGCGGATGAGGACTGATTATGTGATAGAGCTCACAGAGCACTTCAGTCCAAGCCATCCTTGGGACATTATAGTCTGCCTCCATTACTACTGCACCATGAAAAGAATCTTGTTGGCAACTCGGGGTGGTGACCTTTCAACATATGCAGCTGCAAATCTTTCAGGATCTGGCACCCTCAAAGATCCAAAACCGCAGAGATCTTCAACTGGTCACAAAAATCCTCTGTTACCACCAAATTTGATGGGGGTTACCTTTCATGCTACAAACCTTTGTTACTATTACTACCTATACTGTGAACACTTTAACACAGGAGGATTTATTGGTCAAACCTGACCTTCTCCCTGAGATGACCTCTACCTAAACCATCTTGGCTTCCTCACCAAAACCACAGAGCTCCTGAGCACCGACATTGGATTGGATGAGAGTGTTTGACCATTAGGATAAAGACGCCAACCCCACCTGACTTGGGAAAGTTCTCTGAGTTTTATCCTTTTTCCACTTGTAGTTGCTTTTGCCACTCTGTGACTTTTACTTGTGGTGGATGGGTCTGTTCCCTCTTCTGTTTCGGAGCATTGCATAATATCCTTTTATCATTATTATTATTACATTTTATTTTTATTTTTTTCATAACATATTTTTATTGAGTTTTCTTTCAGGATAACAACAATGATCATCATTACAGAAAAGGAGAGAGAAGATCAAAACCAATGAAAAGTCAGCAGAATGTATCTTATACAGTTATCACCAAAACATGTTTAGATATATGGGGTATAGATTTATCATCGAGTAACAACAGATGGCATTATGCATGAATATATCATAAAAGCAAACGGATAGCCTATCTGAATGTTGTGCCTTTATACAAATGTTACATGAAGATAATAAAAGTTCAAGAGATGGCAATTATGTCTGTTTTCTTTATTATATATATATAGGACTGCCGTATTGATTATAACTCTTTCTCTCTCTCATATAAACTTAGCATATAAACTAAACAAGGGAGGGGGTGAGAGTGTTATTCAGCTAGAGAGGGGCTCTGCAATGAGGCGATTCTTAAAGGTAAGAAGAGGATATCATGATCAGTTTCGATACTTCGAGTCCAAATAAAAAAGTGGGATGAAAAAAGGGAGGGGGGACAACTCAGGTCCGAGGAATAGAAAAACAAAGTATCCTATAGGTTGACCCAGGAGTATACACTATTTAAGTGAGGTCTTCCAATCATTTATAATGCCACCAGTCAGTGTTTTCATGAAGCTTGAAAATCTTGGAACGCGTTGTCTCATCAAGTGTTTCGATGTATATACCCCATTTCCTGTAAAAGTGGACTACCCCCTTTTCCAGGTCAGGAATTGTCGATTCCCTATCAAAATAGAGAATCCTGGGGAGCAGGGTCTTCACCTCACATAATGAGGGGGACGTTGCCGAAATCCAATGTCTCATAATAACCTTTTTCGCTACGGATACCAAGATTGTAAGGAAAGGGACCATGCATGGTAACATACCGTGTTGTATCCAAGTTTGAAAGTTAGCAAAAAGACAAGGGATTGGGCCTGGTTGAAGCTGTAGTTTTAATGTAGTATTAATAAAATATACAATCTTGTTCCAAAATTTTCGGATTTTATGACAATGCCATACATAGTGTATAAATGTCACAGATCTAATAGAACATTTCAAACAACATTTGAGTTCAGAGGGTATGTAACGCTGGCGTTATATTTGTGTGATATACGCCCTATGTACCATTTTGGCATGAACTTCTTGTAGTAAGGAGGATCGCAGCAATTTCATAGAACGGTCATAGTGCTGGAATATAGTTGCAGTTGAGTCTATCACAGGGAGGTCTGCAGACTATTGGGATACTATGGTAGTACAGATTCTATCTTTGTAAAGTGCCAGTAAAGGAAGGTAGAGGTATTTCAATCTATAAGTATGCTGAATAAGGTGGTGTAGCAGTGAATCTATGTCATCGGGGGTGGAACCAGATGGTGCAAAGTGAGATAGAGAAGAAACAAAGTGTTGAATCTGCATGTAGGGGTAAATATACTGCGACGCGAGTCCAAATTTTTCCTGAAGAGAGGGAAAAGTATATAAATTGCCTCCTGGGTCAAATACATCTGAGGTAGCTCGGATGCCTTTCAAGAAAAGTCTATGGAAAGTGGAAGAGTCCCTTCCCGGCTCAATAAGTGGGTTCCCCCATAAGGAAATGTGCTTGGTGTATCGATGGTCACGTTTACATTTTTTATTAATAGCCAGCCTTGATGTATATGTGTCTTTAAAGAGTGGATTGAGGAACAATTTAGGGGGTAGTTTTGCTCTTGGTGTATGGAGGAGGGCGTTAGGTGACAAGGGATGTAATAGCGCAGGGTCTAAACTGTAATCAGTGAATATGCTTTTTTCTAAGAGCCAATCGGAGGCATATCGGAATAGAATCGAATGAGAATAGAGCAGTAGGTCAGGGAGGCCCAGGCCACCATGTTTGCGTGACATCTGTAGTTTTTACCGTGCGATATGGGATTTCCCTCCTTTCCAAAGGAATTTTTGGAAGATGGTATTCAAAAAAGAGATATCTTTATTAGATATACGTATAGGGAGCATCTGCATCAGGTAAAGTAATTTTGGGAAGATAATATGTTTTATGACCGCCACTCTACCCAGCAAAGACAGAGGAAGAGATTTCTATCCTTCCAGAATATTAGAAATGCGCAATATTAAGGGAGTGAAGTTTAGGTCATATACATCAGAAAGCTTAGCTGGTACTTGGATACCTAAGTACTTAAAGTGCGTAGGGACAATAGTCATGGCATTTAAAGATGGGTCGGAGTGCAAAAAGTCTAGGGATCCGGATATGGGTATGATTTCTGATTTGTCGATGTTTATTTTGTAGCCTGAAAAAATGCTGAAACGGGCAATGATGTCCATTACCACTTATAGGGAGTGTTCGGGATGTGATAAAAACAGAAGCATGTCATCTGCAAATAGGCAGATTTGAAGGTCAATCGGACCAACCTGTATGCCTTGATAAAGGGGGGAGGCACACAACGTGATTGCTAGCGGTTCCAGTGCAATATCAAAGAGCAGAGGGGACAGAGGGCAGCCTTGTCTGGTGCCTCTCAATATGGGAATAGGTTGTGACAGGTACCCATTACATGATAGTTGGGAGGTAGAGGAAAGATATAAAGTTTTAATTATCTTAATAAAGTTTTCTGGGAAACCAAATTTGGTCATGGTAAAGAATAGATGATTCCAGAGCACCATGTCGAAGGCCTTCTCGGCATCTAGGGAAAGTATAGCACTAGGCATTGGGGAGGTTGTTTGGGAAGTCGAGAAAATAACCGAGAAGACCCTTCGAACATTAGTGACGGAATGTCTTCTGGCCACAAATCCAGATTGATCTGTGTGGATAATAGAAGGGAGAAAAAGTTTAAGTCTATCAGCTAGGATTTTCGTTAGAATTATATAATCCTGGTTGAGAAGTGATATTGGCCTGTAAAAGGAGGGATTGCTATGGTCCCTTCCTGGTTTTGGGATTAGCTTAATTATAGCAGAGTTAAAATATTTAGGGAGGGTTTGAGTGGTGATAATTTGGTTGTATAGAGCTGTCAAAATAGGAACTATGGAAGGAGCTAGGAGTTTGTAATATTCGGTCGTCAGACCATCAGATCCTGGCGCTTTACCTGATTTCAAATTAGATATCGTAGTCTTAACTTCCAAGTCAGTGATTGGGGCTGTTAGTAAGTCAGAAGCGGAGGATGGAAGTGTCTGAATAATTACGTTTTCCCAAAAGGATTCATCAGTCTGGGTGTCATTTGTGGGGGCAGATTATAGTGAAGTGTAAAAGTCCGTCATAATATCAACGATACATGTGCTACGGGATTCCAATGAACCATCAGGGAGCCTCAATGGGTGAATCACCATTGGTGGGGATTGGCTGCGTAATAGATTTGTCAACAATCTGCCCACTGTTACCGAACTTAAAGAAAAGATGATCCTTGCGGAAAGAGTATGTAGATTCTAATTTATTAAGTAAGGCATCAAAATGGGTTTTTGCGAGGGAGGAGGTCGACTTATTGATAGGAGAGGGGTCAGACATGTAGAGTTGGTAAGAGGTAGTGAGGGCAGATTGTTGAGAGAGGTAGTCAGTTGCCAATTTCTTTTTAAAGGAGCGGGTGTAGGCCATAATTGTTCCTCTAAGAACCGACTTGGATGCTTGCCAGAATAATGAAGGGTCATTAGATAGTGTTTCGGTGTTAAGTAATTCATAATCAGCCCAAGCAGCTTGGACTTTGCTACGAAATTTAATAGATGTGGCAAAGGAAGTGGGATAGTGCCATTGAATGTAGGGGCCTAGGTCTATAGTGGTGCGTAGCGTCAGCCAGACCATGGCATGGTCAGATATGCAGATAGGGGAGATTTCCACCCCTTCTATTTTGGAAAACAGAGAGGGTGAGACTAGAATGTAGTCGATTCTGGATAGGGAACCGTGAGCTGCCGATAGGCACGTATATACCTTGTCAGTCGGGTGATGTGTTCTCCAGCTATCAAGCAGGTGGAGCCTGTCCAGCAGCATGGGTATACCATATTTCTGAGCCGGGCGGGGTTTGTTTGACGTACCCTGTTTATCTAGGTGTGGGGAAACATACATATTAAAGTCGCCGCAAACTAGCACAGGTAGATGAGTATGTTGCTGAAGGGCGTTGAGAATTATAGCATAAATTTTTTTGGGAGAGGCATTAGGCGCATATAGATTACAAAAAACATAAACTGTCATACCATTCTTAACCTCTATTAAAACATAACGCCCATTAGGGTCTGACGTAGATGACAGTAATTCAATAGGAACGGTTCTTTTAGCTAAAATGACTACGCCTCTTTTTTTAGAAGTATGTGAAGCAGAAAGTAATACTCGCCAACCAAGGATTTGCAGCCTGAGTACATCCTCAGGGAGCAGGTGTGTCTCCTGGAGAAAGGCTACATCAATGTGTTGTTTAGTCAGGTAGAGCAAAACTTTCCTTCTTTTTGAAGGTGAGTTTACTCCGCCTACATTTAGTGAACCAATTTTGAGCAACGACATCTTCTATCTAAATAAACATACTTCATGAAGGTATCATTACTCATCAGATAAGGAAAAAATAAAAGCAAAAATACAACCTCAGTAGCAAGAGCCCGCATGTGAGTAAGCAAGAGGGGAGGAGCAAATCGGGAGCAGACTTGTTCCTGGTAATAACAAAATACAAACATACAAAACATGAAAACATACAACAATACAAAAGGCACCAAACAGAGGCTGGGTCCCCGACTCGTACCTTTCCGAGTCAAGATTACCCATCTCGGTGATGCGTAAACTTGGGGAGTCAGACTTCCAATGTGTGGTAACCAGAAAATTAACATAAGGAGCATGGGAGTAGCTCCGTGACACCGCCCAGGCGATGAAAAAGGATTGTCAAAAAGACAGTTTTGTCATTGCCAACCGGGGGGGTGGGGGGGGGAGGTGGGGGGTGGTAGGGAGGGGGGGGGGGCGGGAGGGGGGGAAGCAGGTTTAATACTGATGCAAGCTGAGTAGTTGCATTGATTCTGCAAGAGGAATCTCGAATAAATTTAAACATACAAGCAGAGTAGAAACAGCGTGCATATTTGGATATAAATGATACTGGAGGGTGCTACAGAGTCAATCGTAACAGACCGGCATATCAATCATCATCGTGCCCAGATTGGGCATCTGTATCAGTGTGCAGTTCTTCTAGGAATTGTTGGGCATCGGGTGCTGAAGTGAAGTCCACATATGAGGGCCCATTGTAGATGCGAAGCCGTGCGGGTATAATAAGGCAAATTTTTTCCCTTACTTGATTAAGTAAGAACAAACTGGGGAAACTCTTTTCTAGCAGCTGTCAGTTCTGCCGAATAGTCTTGAAATAGGAGCAGTCTATTTCCATTCCATTGCAGGGAGCCAGTTTTACGGGAAGCTACCCATAGTAAATTTTTATGTGCGTAGTTAAAGATACGGAAGATAACCACACGGGGACGTGCTCCAGTTTGGTTGCGTACCGGTCCCAGTCGATGTGCCCGCTCAATTACCATGTCTTGGCACTGATCAGAAATCTGAAGTAGCTCTGGGAGAGTGATTCTTATAAAATCATAGAGGGCGGGACCTTTTACGTCTTCAGGGACCCCAACAACCCGCAAGTTATTTCTGCGCGAACTGTTCTCCAAATCTTGCAGTTTGTAAACGATCAAGTGTTGCAGCTTCTTCTGTTTGGCAGAAGAGGTCTGAAGATCTGCCACATCAGAGAATATAGCCCCCAGCCTCTGTTCAGTGTTCTGGACTCTGTGAGTGAGTTTGTCTAGCTGCTGTGTGATGCTGGCCGTTTGTGCAGTGATAAGGGGCATCCCTAATTGCAGCCACCATGTCCCTGTATGTCACAGGGGTATCTAATTGTGCAGCCTCCGTGGTAAAAGTGTGCCCCGGGGGGGGGGGGGGGGGGGTCAGGGGATGTGGCTCACCTCTGTTTTGCAGCTCAGTGTCAGCAGCAGGCACGTGTGCTGGGGAGTCCGTCCAGCCAGCTCCGGGCGCCATCTTGGGTGGGGCATCCCTGGCTCCCTTAGTTTTATTATTGCGGGGCATCAGGGGGAAAAGGTAGCGGTCCATACACCGCAGCTTCATCAGGGAGGGCAGCGGGTGTAGGTACCGGCGGCGTGGAGGCTGTAAGAACAGCCGTGAGATCGGGAGCCCGGCGGCGGTGTCAGAGCTGCACTAGCGTGCGGCTCTCATCAGTGGGGCCGGAAGCGGAAGTGTATTATTACATTTTATTTATAAGGCGCCACAAGTGTATCGCAGTGCTATACATACGGCAGACATTAGGACAATACAGGGTACAAAGAACCGAACATTACAGTAACAGAAAAACTAAAACGGAGTACAGGTAACAATTAGCATTACAATTCTCAGTACACACTACAGCTGAGATGTAAGGAAGCAAAAGAGTAAGTCGGCATACCACTAGGGGTGGGCAGATGAATCAGTAACACCGGTAAGACACTCGCTACGTATCAGAGACCTGTAATTGAAGTGTGAGAGAAGAGGGTTGTGAGAACAGGAGGAAAGAGGACCTTGCTCCAAGGAGCTCACAATCTGGGGGGGGGGGGGGCAGACAGGTGCCATGAGGTGCGAGCAAGTGGAAGGTGGCCTGATGGCAGGAAGTAAGCAAAGCATAGATGGCCAAGGCATGAGGCAGTAGGTTGGGAGAGTGGCCTCAAGACTAGGTTATGCGGTACCTTTTGATGAGCAGGTGGGTTTTCAGTGCCTGTTTGAAGCTTTGCAAAGTTTGGGTGAGTTCCATAGAGCGAGGGAGCTTGTTCCAGTGAAGGGGGGCAGTGTGGATAAAATCTTGGATTCGCGCATGGGATGCAGTGACCAGGGCAGAGGAAAGGCGATGGTCATTGATAGACCGGAGTGGGTGGGAGGGAGTATGTAGGGAGATGAGGTTGTAGATGTAGGGAGCAGTGAAGTAGGAGAGGGCCTTGTGAGGGTGATTATTAGTAGTTTTTTTCTGATATTATGGTCTTTTTAGAACTATGATGTATACTGTTAAGTTCATGTGTTTCCAACACTTTGAGTGCACTTAAAAGCTTATTCTCCTTTATTTTCCATCTCAGTTGAAGGACACACATTGTTACTATTTCTACCCCCTGTTTCCCTCCCTTAATCCATCCCCTTCCCTCCCTCTTCCTACCCTGAGGGACATTATATAATGGTACTAGATACCCTTCGTCCAGAAGTCCTGAACTTAATCTCAGTCTACGCCCCTAACTAAGACCAACACCAGTTTTTACATTCACTTTTTCGCCATATTGGCAGAGAGGCACAGGGACAAATCATAATAGGGGGGTGACTTCAACACTGTTATCGACCCTCTCATAGATAGATCTCTCCTCCACCATGCACATCAGGCACTCCCCCTTCCAGGGCCTCCTGTATCCTAGTTGCCTCCCTTAAACACTATAACCTCCGTGACTCCTGGCATCTCAAGCACTTTCTTACCAGGGACTATGGGGGTAATTCAGACCTGATCGCTAGGGTGTGTTTTTTTGCATCCCTGCGATCAGGTAGTCGCCCCCTACAGGGGGAGGGGGAATTCACTGGGCAAGTGTGCATTCAGATGTATAGCAGAACTGCGCAGCCCAGGATTTACTCTTCCAATGTGATGATCGGGGCCTGAGCTGACGGCAGAAACCCTCCCTCCAAACGCCTGGTCCATCCTACGTTTTTCCGGACACTCCTTGAAAATGGTCAGTTGCCACCCACAAATGCCCTCTTCCTGTCAATCTCCGTGCAATCGCCGGTGCGTTTGGAATTTTCGCACCATCTCGTCGCTGCCGGCTATCCCCGTTGCTGCGGTCTGTCGCACCTGCGCATTGCTGTGCATACGCATGCGCAGTTGAGACCTGATTGCCTGCTGAGCGAAAACCCACAGCTGCAATCCGGTCTGAATTAGCCCCTATACCCATTTCTGTGCTCCACACTAGCTTACTCGCAGATTGACATAGTTCATGTCTCCTGCTCTGCCACCCCTTGGGTTACAGATGTGCCCATCACTCCCTTTGCTTGGACTGACCATACCGGAGCATGCAAATGGTGCCTAGATGAGTCTTGTTTACTTCACTTTGCTGGCGAACAAACTGAGGCGTAAGCAAATGACCAGCATGATAGATAAACTCTACTGTGATGAGTTGGGTATAGTCACCTATGACCCAAGGGCAATGGTCAAGGATTTTAAATATTTTTATAGCTGTATACTTTGGCGGATCTCGCCTCGTCTTCCCCTAATGGATCTGTGGGAGTACATTTTTATCTGTCGTTTGTGCCTTTACCATGTGTCACGGAGTCAGACCTATCTGCATTAAATGTGGACATTTCAGTGGAAGAGACAACTGCGGTCATTAAATCCATGCAGTCTTCTGCTGCTCCAGGTCCCGATGGATTTACACCCCAATATTATAAATTATTTGCAAAGGTCTTGGCTCCACACCTCGCCTCTTTATTTAATATATTAGAGGGTGCGTCCTTTGCTCCTGCTGCTACACAGAGACCCAACTCATTGTTGTAATTACTGTTAACTGTTGAATTAAAAATGTATGCTAAAACTCTGGTTTCTCATCTGGCTCCTCTCCCCTGCCTGGTCCAACCTGACCAGGTCTGATTTATTCCAGGTCGCCAGACCTCTGACAACATCAGGAGGGCCATAGATTTAATCTACTCTATCCATCATCAGAAAATACTCTTGCTCATTTTGATATTAGATGCGCGAAAGTGTTCAACCGCATTTCATGGCCCTTTCCTCTTGAAATACTCCAAAAGACAGTTTTTTCCGGCAAATGGTATTTCGGCACTTTAACGCTCCCCAATAGCAAGAGTATCTGTCAATAATGTCACCTCATCTGGCTTCAAAATGGCCAATGCTACCAGACAAGGTTACCTGCTTTCACCCCTCATATTCACTTTGGTTATGGAGCCCCTTGCAGCAAGGATCTGTTGTAATGCAAATATCACTGGGGTGAGATTTGGATGCTTAGAGCATAACATAGCATTTTACACTGATAATGTCCTAATTTCTCTTACCAACCCTGACTAAGCTCTGCAGCCCCTCCTTCCTGAAATTGACCTTTACTCAAAACACTCAGGCTATAAAATCAATGCCAGCAAGACAGAGGTGCTTGACTATTATATATCCACCCCCTCCAAACTATCACTATAGTGTTCCCATTTACTTTGTATAAACAAAAAATAAAATATCTATACATATTTTTAACTCATTCGCATCCTCAGCTTTTCCAGGCCAATTTCCCCCGCATCCTGGGTCAAATTTGACCTCCAAACACGGTCCAGACATTTTATTTCCTGGATAGGTCGAGTTAACTCTGTGTAGATGAGTGTATTCCCTCGGAACATGTATCTCTTCCAGACCCTCCCAATATACAGTATATTCCCCGTTATGTTTTCAAATTTCTACAGTTTTAAATGGGATGCTGTTAATATACCATCTGTCTGGATCCTGGTGTTCAGGATACTGACACCGGAATCACAACAGCAGGGGAAATGTCGGCAGTTGAAATCCCAAACGCAGCTCAGTATTCCCACTCAGGTGGGGGATCCACGCCACCACCCGAGAATATAATCTGTGGCAAGCGACGTTCACCACTGGGCCTGAAGTGTGTCGAGTGCAGCGAGCACGCAAGGGGACTCGCTGCCTCGCTGCCAGGTTTTCAGCTGACGGGATGCCACTGTTAGTATAGTGACAGCCGGCATCCTTTTAAACCTCTACTTTTATCTGGGCTAATAAACATCCCCGAGTCAAATTGAAACTATTACAGTGTCCCTCTCAGGGGGGTTGGCTTGGGCACTTTAAGAACTATTATTATGCGCCTCAACTAGCATCTAGTGTACAATGGTGTAATCCTGGGGCAGGAAGGGTCTGGGAAGCTATTAAGGCTGATGAACTGGGCTTATCAATGTTCTCTTCCCTCCTCTGACTCCGAAGGATTCGCCGTCCCCGGAACGTAGTATTCCACCCAATAGTGGCTCACTCGTTATCAGTGTGGGATCATGTTAACAGGAAATTTAGGTTGGCCCCTAGTCCATCCCCTCTCACTACTTTATTTCATAACCCTGCTTTTTCCCCCAGGCATGAGCAGATCGTCTTTCTGTTTGAGAAGAGAGGGGAACATATTTTATTGGAATGATATCACCAAGGATGCCAGTTTTCCCCAGTTTTCTCAGATTCAGGCTCATGTGTCCCTTCTGTCTGTGGACTTCCTAATATTTTACAGCTAAGACATTTTCACTCTAGGGGTCATCCTACTCTGCTTAGTAGGCCTCTAACTACATTTGAAACCACCTGTTGGAGACACTACTCGACCAAATGTCTAATTTCTGACCTATATGCGCTGTTAATCGAGAGGATGTCCCCCGAGCCTGGGCAGCGGATCTTGGAACCACCTTGCATAATGAGTAATGGTCAGTATGTGATAAAATGCTGGTGGTACTATGTTCCCTCTTGACTGAAGGCAATGTTCCCAGACTCTTCAGACAAATGGTGGAGGGGTTACTCTGACATGGGGACCTTCATCCACATCTGATGGGCTTACCCAAAAATAACAACCCTCTGGCGGGATAGCATAAATCTTCTTTCACATTTATTTAATGCCCCTTTAATCCGAAGTACTTCTTCCTACCTCTATGGCATCTAATGTTATCTAGACACCAAAACAAATTAATGTGCTATATTATCTCTGCCATGACCTGCCAAGTTGCTGCTGACTGGAAATAGTCTACCGCGCCATCATACATGGTCACACTCAGGTGAATAATTACTAAGAAGCAATTCACTCCTCTAAACTTATCACTTTTAATGGGGGAGTGCGTACCATACTCACATCCATGCAGGAAGGTGAAAAACACATAAAGGTATCTTTTCTTAGGTCGATATGTTATCATACATGGTCACACTCATGCAGATTGAATAGATGAAAAGAATAGTGGGCGTACCCAACTCACACTATACAATGCGGGGACTTGTATATAGAGGTATCTTTAGGATGGTCCTGCTGGTTCTAGAAGTTCCTTATTCCAGTATCCATTCCACCCTCCACGTGCATGCAATCTTCCCAGCGTTTCCAGCTGGTCGCCTCGTCGGAGCTTCCGCCCGGCGCCTCCGCTCGTGTCAGCGTAATCAGGAAGTGACGTCGCAGGATCCCCCCGATGCGACCATGGAAACAATCAAGAGTTTGACAGCAATGTTTCAGTGGTCTGCGCCACTGTCGTCAGGCTAAGGAACTTCTAGAACCAGCAGGACCATCCTAAAGATACTTCTATATACAAGTCCCCGCATTGTATAGTGTGAGTTGGGTACGCTCACTATTCTTTTCATCTATTCAATCTGCATGAGTGTGACCATGTATGATAACATATCGACCTAAGAAAAGATACCTTTATGTGTTTTTCACCTTCCTGCATGGATGTGAGTATGGTACGCACTCCCCCATTAAAAGTGATAAGTTTAGAGGAGTGAATTGCTTCTTAGTAATTATTCACCTCACCTAAAAACCTACTACACTATCAACTGTTCCATCTCCTTTTCCACTCCCGAGGATAAGAACCATAAAGGATCCTGTCTGGAGGAAGAGGATAAAAGCACATGAACACCAAAGATACCTTTATGCAAGGGGTACATCACGTTTCTCACGTGAGTACGGTACGCAACCAGTAGTTGCTACTTTTTTTAAGATCTCCCTACTAGTCTAAGACGTCATTTTCAACACGCTTACTATACTATCAGCGGCTATCTCTGTCTCTCTGTCTCCAATCATTGAGGATAAGAACTATCCTGGTATCCTGGACAGAAATACAGGAGAAAATCCAGAGAACGAATATCAAAGATACCTTATAGAAGAAACACACCACGGTCCGACGTGACTGAGGACACGAATCTATTCAAGACCCGATTCGGGAAAGTGGAAATAAAGGCACATGAAGAGAGGCCTAACACCTATCAACGACACCACGGGACATAATAAGTCAACCCACTTCATTTAAGAATTGTCCAGCCATCAGAGACTGTGTACCGTTAACCCAACCTCTCTTAGTACAGTATTCCTAGACGAGCGCAGACGTGTTCTCTCATTTTTTGTGTATCCATGTTCTAGGGGGTTGAGTGACCACCTGTAGATATCACCACTGCTGCTCTCTGGGGCGCGGCAGTCCTTCTTACGCCCTTTTAGACCCTAGAATAACCCTTCTGCTAGCACAGGGTTCAAGAAACACATAAAAAACAAATTCAGAGGGCGCACAATAATGTAAAATTGAAGCAATACAGTATCCAATTGATATTAGAAACCAACCAGCAACCAGAGATTAATTCTTTTCTTTAATGTATTTTTATATTTTTGGTTGCTGGTTGGTTTCTAATATCAGTTGGATACTGTATTGCTTCAATTTTACATTATTGCGCGCCCTCTGAATTAGTTTTTTATATATATAGGGAAGCAGCTGGATAGGCACTCCAATCAATGCAGACACAATGCCTGCGTGCCCTTGGCAAAATACACAAGGCTCACCAATTCCCCTGACAGGGAGAATAGTCCACGGCACTGCAGGGCTTCATATAATGTTACAGTTTTTAATGCAACATTTCGGGACCCAAAGTCCCGTCGTCAGGCTACAGCATATGAAAAAGTAACAGTGCAGCTTACCTTATATCCCATAGTGAAGCCAGACCCACACCGCAAACAGCCGGAAGCAGGGGAACGGAGACTCCGCTGGCGCTAGCCGAGTCCGACGGCGCAAGCCAATGAGATCACAGATATGGTGTATCATGGTTGCTAAGCAACCAGCGGAGCCCGCTGGATATCAAGGTTACTAAATAACCAGCGGACGCGCTAAATAAAGCACAGCATCTGTCACAATAAGATCCGTCTCAGGCGGGGGCTGTGTGGGTGAGTCTGGAAAAACAAAAAGTGAAAAACAAGGATGAAAGCTAAATATTCATACACCAATATCCAACAGTACATATATATATAAGTATACATTTCTATATCATTTAGCACAAGTCAGAGCCAGTTCAGACATAACACATCACATATAGAAAAATCCATGTAGATAAATAGAAGCTCTATAAAAAAAGGGATATATCAATTATATATCTACTAAAGAGCAGTACCATACTTATGCTCTACATCTCGAACACTAATTTTATGATATTATGTTCAGCAATCTCCATAAAAACTACTATTAAGCTAAACTGTTCCATCATATGATCCGTTCATTTAGTTCATTTGGAGTCACCGTATTTAGTCTAAAAATTCATGAGGCTTCCAGACGTAATAGAGCTTTACCCCTATCACCCCCCCCCCCCCTGTTGTTAGCAGGTAGGTGGTCTATTATCATGTATGTCAATGATGAAAGGGGATGTTTTAAGCTTCTAAAATGGGAAGCAACTGGCTGATCAATTGATTTGCCATTTAAAGCTGCCTTGATCGCGGACCGATGCAGTGCCATCCTTTCCTTGAATTTACGCGTTGTCATACCAACATAATGAAGGTTACACAGACAAATTATAATATAAATCACATATCTAGTCTCGCACGATAATTCATGTCTGATCTTGAAGATATGATCTGAGTGAGGCTATTTAAAGTCAGTTCTTAAGAATTTACATGTCTCGCATTTTGGACATTTGTAACAGCCTTGTTTAATTTCGTGTTCATCTATCGTTCAAGATTGAAATGTCTGTGTGTACTAGATGATCCCTCAGATTTCGACCCCGTCTATAGCATATCATGGGTTGCACCTGATTAAAGCATGTCAGTGATTTATCCGTGGAGATAATCGCCATAAGGCTCTACTTGCGTGGGGAATAACTCCACTTGCCGTATCATATGTGGTAATACAAGGAAAAGTGTCTGCATTAGACTTTGTTGTAGATGATTTTAGCAGATGCTCACTATTGAGTGATAGCACACGTTGTTTAGTTTGTTGAAATTTAATAAAATCATATCCCCTCTCCAAGAATTTTGACATAACTCCGTCTAATTGAACTGGAAGCTCATTCCAGTTGCTACAGATCCGTGCCACCCTCAACATTTGGAGTATGGAGGGTTGGGTGATGGCTATTGTGTTACGGTCAGTCACTTTATTATAGACAGAAGTCACAATTGTATTATCCACATATCTAACATTCACATTTAGAAATGCTATTGAACCTATACTCCATTTGTATGCAAATTTTATCGGCCCATTCATGTTGTTGATGGTCTGCATCATCAGCTGAAACGCAGGAATTCCTCCCTCCCAGAAAATAAACAAATCATCAATATATCTACAAAAATAATCTGATATGTTGAATAAAATTATTAGAAAAAAAAAACATATTTTCCTCTTGTTTGAATATAAATATGTTCGCATATGCGGGGGCCACAGCAGACCCCATTGCACAGCCTGATAGTTGATGATAGAACTTATTGTAAAACAGAAAAAAGTTACATGTAAGGACCAGTCTCAACAGATGTTTAAAGAGGTCAAAGTCCATGGCAAAGTCCATTGTATGACGGGTTAAAAAATCATCCATAGCGAAAATCCCTTCTTCATGTGGGATGGATGTATACAAGCTTTCGACGTCCATCACACACATGATGGTGTTATCTGTCCCGCAGCTGATTCTTCAAATCTATCCTTCAAATACGTCGGACGTTTTACAATAAATGGCTAAAGTAACATATTCAAATACTGGGAGACAGGCTGATACAAACTCCCTCTCGCGGAAATGATGGGCCATCCCGGCAGGTTTACAAGGTCCTTATGTATCTTCGGGAGCAAGTACATTAAAGGAATGATTGGATGTGACTGAGTGAGAGCTGTCTGCAAATATTTATCAATAAGGTTGGTATTAGTGGATGACTAGAACTTCCATCAACTACTTTTGGAATTTGATTGTCGGATCGAATGTCAACTTCTTTTAGACAGTTTGATCTGCCAACTGGCGTAGTATTTAATTCCGATATTGGGCCTAATTCAGACCTGATCGCTAGCAAGAGATTTTTGCACTGCTGTGATCAGATAGTCACTGCCTACAAGGGGAGTGTATTTTAGCTGTGCAAGTGTGCGAACGCATGTGTAGCAGAGCTGTACAAACAGATTTTGTGCAGCCTCTGCGCAGCCCAGGACTTACTCAGCCGCTGTGATCACTTCAGCCTGTCCGGGACCGGAATTGATGTCAGTAACCCTCCCTGCAAACGCATGGACACGCCTGCGTTTTTCCAGACACTCCCTGAAAACGGTCAGTTGACACCCACAAACGTCTTCTTTCTGTCAATCTCCTTGCGATCGCCCGTGCAAATGGATCCGTCGCAAAAACCTATCGCTGAGCGGCGATCCGCTTTGTACCCGTGTGACGTGCATGCGCAGTTTGGACCTGATCGCCCGCTGTGCGAAAACACACAGCAGTGATCAGGTCTGAATTACCCCCATTGATCGTTGTCTTGGATATCAATACCACTGCCCTTATCTGCAGGGCGGATTGTAATGCTGCAATCATCCTTAAGTGTTTTTATTGCTTGCCACTGAGAGCACCTAGTAGCTGTCGCTGTATATCTTTGCATGGTATCATCCAATAATCTGGTAAAAGATATTATACTCGAATTGGAAGATGGAGGATCAAAATTCGATTGAGTGCGGGATTTGATAAATTGAGAGGTAGGATCAGAAGAAGACACAGTTTGTTCTAAAAAAAAATCTTTAAGCCTCAACTTTCTATGTCAATCTGCCAATTAAAATCATCATTAGGTACTGTGGGAACAAATTATAATCCATGGTTTAATAATTTCACTTCATTATCAGTCAGAGGGTGATGAGAGAGGTAGAATACTAATTTTTCTTTTTGGCAGTTGCCTTTCCAGACTCTTTTGTTTTGACTGCCACGTCTGGTTCTTTTATTTTTGTGACTGCTCCACGTCTGGTTGTTACCCCTAAAGGGGGCCTCCGTCCATGGTTATGGTGCCCATACACTTGTGCGATGCCCCGCGATGAAATCGCACCTGAACTGTCAAAGTGATTACCATGCGATCATGCGATAGATCGCATGGTAATCACGTGATGGGCACATCACCGCCCAGTGGGAGCGGCCTCCATCCGCTCCCGGCGGGTGCCCATCGTACCTCGCAGTGCGATATATAGCATGTGTTTTTAAAAACACATGAGATCGCACTGCGATTCGATAAATATTAAGTGCAGCACATACTTGAGACGTGAGATTCGACAGGCGTGCCCGCGCATCGCGTTGAAAGGTACCTAAAATGTGCATACAATCCTTTGATTTCTCTCACAGATGCGGTCGAAATCGAAGGCTAGCACTGATTATCTCACAAGTGTATGGGCACCATTAAACTCATCGGACTCTACTCCACCAAAGTCACTATCACTTTGTGACGACTGCATATGATGATCGCGTCTGGCTTCCCAAGATGGTTTACGCCTCTACGTGTTCATTGCCTGTTAGCCATGCTTGTTTTTTCACTTTTTGTTTTTCCAGACTCACCCGCACAACCCCTGCCTGAGAAGGATCTTATTGTGACAGATGCTGTGCTTTATTTAGCGCATCCGCTGGTCGTTTAGTAACCTTGATATCCAGCAGGGCCGCTGGTTGCTTAGCAACCATGATATACCATACAGATGAGCTCAACGGCGTGCGCCGCCGGACGCGGTTAGTGCCAGGGGAGTTTCCGTTCTCCAGCTTCCAGCTGTTTGCAGTGTGGGTCTGGCTTCACTATGGGATATAAGTAAGCTGCACTGTTACTTTTTCATATGCTGTAGCCTGACGATGGGACTTTGGGTCCCGAAACGTTGCATTAAAAACTGTAATATTATATGAAACCCTGCAGTGCCGTGGACTATTCTCCTTGTTAGGGGAATTGGTGATTGATATATATATATACTGCTCAAAAAAATAAAGGGAACACTAAAATAACACATCCTAGATCTGAATGAATTAAATATTCTTATTAAATACTTTGTTCTTTACATAGTTGAATGTGACAAAATCACACAAAAATTATCAATGGAAATCAAATGTATTAACCCATGGAGGTCTGGATTTGGAGTCACACTCACAATTAAAGTGGAGAAACACACTACAGGCTGATCCAACTTTGATGTAATGTCCTTAAAACAAGTCAAAATGAGGCTCAGTAGTGTGTGTGGCCTCCACGTGCCTGTATGACCTCCCTACAACTCCTGGGCATGCTCCTGATGAGGTGGCGGATGGTCTCCTGAAGGATCTCCTCCCAGACCTGGACTAAAGCATCCGCCAACTCCTGGACAGTCTGTGGTGCAACATGGCGTTGGTGGATGGAGCGAGACATGATGTCCCAGATGTGCTCAATTGGATTCAGGTCTGGGGAACGGACGGGCCAGTCCATAGCATCAATGCCTTCGTCTTGCAGGAACTGCTGACACACTCCAGCCACATGAGGTCTAGCATTGTCTTGCATTAGGAGGAACCCAGGGCCAACCGCACCAGCATATGGTCTCACAAGGGGTCTGAGGATCTCATCTCGGTACCTAATGGCAGTCAGGCTACCACTGGTGAGCAAATGGAGGGCTGTGCGACCCCCCAAAGAAATGCCACTCCACACCATTACTGACCCACCATTACTGACCCACTGCCAAACCGGTCATGCTGGAGGATGTTGCAGGCAGCAGAACGTCCTCCTTGGCGTCTCCAGACTCTGTCTGTCACATGTGCTCAGTGAGAACCTGCTTTCATCTGTGAAGAGCACATGGCACCAGTGGCGAATTTGCCAATCTTGGTGTTCTCTGGCAAATGCCAAACGTCCTGCCCGGTGTTGGGCTGTAAGCACTATCCCCACCTGTGGACGTCGGGCCCTCATACCACCCTCATGGAGTCTGTTTCTGATCGTTTGAGTAGACACATGCACATTTGTGGCTTGCTGGAAGTCATTTTGCAGGGCTCTGGCAGTGCTCCTCCTGTTCATCCTTGCACAAAGGCGGCGGTAGCGGTCCTGCTGCTGGGTTCTTGCCCTCCTACGGCCTCCTACACATCTCCTGATGTACTGGCCTGTCTCCTGGTAGCGCCTCCATGCTCTGGACACTACGCTGACAGACACAGCAAACCTTCTTGCCACAGCTCGCATTGATGTGACATCCTGGATGAGCTGCACTACCTGAGCCACTTGTATGGGCTGTAGGGAGGTTATACAGGCACGTGGAGGCCACACACACTACTGAGCCTTATTTTGACTTGTTTTAAGGACAGTACATCAAAGTTGGATCAGCCTGTAGTGTGTTTTTCCACTTTAATTTTGAGTGACTCCAAATCCAGACCTCCATGGGTTAATAAATTTGATTTCCATTGATAATTTTTGTGTGATTTTGTTGTCAGCACATTCAGCTATGTAAAGAACAAAGTATTTAATAAGAATATTTCATTCATTCAGATCTAGGATGTGTTATTTTAGTGTTCCCTTTATTTTTTTGAGCAGTGTATATATATATATATATATATATATATGTGTGTGTGTGTGCATATATATGTATATATATATATTATTCTCCTTGTCAGGGGAATTGGTTTTATATGTGTGTGTGTGTGTGTGTGTGTGTGTGTGTGTGTGTGTGTGTGTGTGTGTGTGTGTATAAATATATATATATATTAGTGATGTGCACCGGAAATTTTTCGGGTTTTGTGTTTTGGTTTTGGATTCGGTTTGGATTCGGTTTGGATTCAAACGCGTTTTGGCAAAACCTCCCTGAAAATTTTTTGTCGGATTCGGGTGTGTTTTGGATTCGGGTGTTTTTTTTTACAAAAACCCCTCAAAAACAGCTTAAATCATAGAATTTGGGGGTCATTTTGATCCCATAGTATTATTAACCTCAATAACCATAATTTCCACTCATTTCCAGTCTATTCTGAACACCTTACAATATTATTTTTAGTCCTAAAATTTGCACCAAGGTCGCTGGAATGCTAAGCTAAGCGACCCAAGTGGCCGATACAAACACCTGGCCCATCTAGAAGTGGCACTGCAGTGTCAGACAGGATGGCAGATTTAAAAAATAGTCCCCAAACAGCACATGATGCAAAGAAAAAAAGAGGTGCAATGAGGTAGCTGTGTGACTAAGCTAAGCGACACAAGTGGCCGACACAAACACCTGGCCCATCTAGGAGTGGCACTGCAGTGTCAGACAGGATGGCAGATTTAAAAAATAGTCCCCAAACAGCACATGATGCAAAGAAAAAAAGAGGTGCAATGAGGTAGCTGTGTGACTAAGCTAAGCGACCCAAGTGGCCGACACAAACACCTGGCCCATCTAGGAGTGGCACTGCAGTGTCAGGCAGGATGGCAGATTTAAAAAATAGTCCCCAAACAGCACATGATGCAAAGAAAAAAAGAGGTGCAATGAGGTAGCTGTGTGGCTAAGCTAAGCGACCCAAGTGGCCGACACAAACACTTGGCCCATCTAGGAGTGGCACTGCAGTTTTCTAGCGAGAGGATGAGTGCTTCCATCCTCATGTGAATCTGAACCACTAGCCATGAACATAGGCCAGGGCCTCAGCCGTTCCTTGCCACTCCGTGTCGTAAATGGCATATTGGCAAGTTTACGCTTCTCATCAGACGCTTTTAATTTTGATTTTTGGGTCATTTTACTGAACTTTTGTAGCATACTTGACAACACAGAGGTAGAGCAATGGACTACTGTACCGTACTGCTATATATATACTGGTGGTCACTGCAACATTCTGCACTGTCCCCTCCTACTATATACTGCGCACAACTAAAATGCAGCACAGGTATGGATGCATAGTATACTTGATGACACAGAGGTAGAGCAGTGGACTACTGTACCGTACTGCTATATATGTACTGGTGGTCACAGCAACATTCTGCACTGTCCCCTCCTACTATATACTGCGCACAACTAAAATGCAGCACAGGTATGGATGCATAGTCTACTTGACGACACAGAGGTAGAGCAGTGGACTACTGTACCGTACTGCTATATATATGCTGGTGGTCACAGCAACATTCTGCACTGTCCCCTCCTACTATATACTGCGCACAACTAAAATGCAGCACAGGTATGGATGCATAGTATACTTGACAACACAGATGTGGAGCAGTGGACTACTGTACCGTACTGCTATATATATACTGGTGGTCACAGCAACATTCTGCACTGTCCCCTCCTACTATATACTGCGCACAACTAAAATGCAGCACAGGTATGGATGCATAGTATACTTGACAACACAGAGGTAGAGCAGTGGACTTCTGTACCGTACTGCTATATATATATACTGGTGGTCACAGCAATATTCTGCACTGTCCCCTCCTACTATATACTGCGCACAACTAAAATGCATCACAGGTATGGATGCATAGTATACTTGACGACACAGAGGTAGAGCAGTGGACTACTGTACCGTACTGCTATATATATACTGGTGGTCACAGCAACATTTTGCACTGTCCTCCTACTATATACTACAATGCACAACAGATATGGAGCGTTTTTCAGGCAGAGAACATAGATATTTTCAGCACACTGAGCACAGATATTTGCAGCACACTGAGCACAGATATTTGCAGCACACTGAGCACAGATATTTGCAGCACACTGAACACAGAAACTGAGAGAAACTCTCGCTATCATCTCCAAAGCACGAGTGGAAAAGGGCGGCAACGCGCGGCTCCTTATATAGAATACGAATCTCGCGAGAATCCGACAGCGGGATGATGACGTTCGGGCGCGCTCGGGTTAACCGAGCAAGGCGGGAAGATTCGAGTCTGCCTCGGAACCGTGTAAAATGGGTGAAGTTCGGAGGGGTTCGGATCCCGAGGAACCGAACCCGCTCATCACTAATATATATATATATATATATATATAAATACAGCCATTGCCAAAAGTTTTGAGAATGACACGTG
Organism: Pseudophryne corroboree; assembly: GCF_028390025.1. Classification (NCBI taxonomy): domain Eukaryota; kingdom Metazoa; phylum Chordata; class Amphibia; order Anura; family Myobatrachidae; genus Pseudophryne; species Pseudophryne corroboree. The sequence continues at coordinate 167,298,760 of NC_086449.1, forward strand.
TCAGTTTTCACACAGTTTGTTGCTTTGCTGTTTTAAGACCTTTTTGTCAGATGTTACTATGGTAACTAAGGCTTTTATTGACAATTACGTTAAGTTTATGCAGAGTCAATATTTGCAGGGTTGACCCTTCTTTTTAAAGATATCTGCAATTCACCCTGGCATGCTGTCAAACAACTTCTAAGCCACATACTGACTGATGGCCACCCATTCTTGCCTAATCAATGCTTGGAGTTTATCAGAATTTGTGGGGTTTTGTTTGTCCACCCGCCTCTTGAGGATTGACCACAAGTTCTCAATGGGATTAAGGTCTGGGAAGTTTCCTGGCCATGGACCCAAAAGTTCAATGTTTTGTTCCCCGAGCCACTTAGTTATCACTTTTGCCCTATCGCAATGTGCTCCATAATGCTGACAAAGGCATTGTTCATCACCAACCTGTTCTTGGATGGTTGGGAGAAGTTGATCTTGGAGGATATTTTCGTACCATTCTTTATTCATGGCTGTGTTCTTAGGCAAAATTGTGAGTGAGCTCACTCCCTTGGCTGAGAAGCAAATCGACACATGAATGGTCTTAGGATGCTTTACTGTTGGCATGACACAGGACTGATGGTAGCACTTAACTTTCCTTCTCCAGACAAGTGTTTTTCCAGATTCCCCAAACAATCTGAAAGGGGAAGAAAAAGGTCTCTACTTAAGCACTTAAATCACTGCAGCTGTGCTTCTCCAGGTAAATTTAACACCACACCTTAATCAGTATTCATATACTCTATATGCATACCTCCCAACTGTCCCGATTTTCGCGGGACAGTCACGTTTTTTGGGGACTGTCCCGCTGTCCCACCCGCGGGCCGCAATGTCCCGCGGTGGGGGAGGGGGGTTGTTGGGAGGCTCATGCACTCGCTGCCCTGCTTAGCAGAGCAGCGGTAAATAGACGCTGTGCGCATGCGCACAGCAACTATTCACTGGAGTCAGAGGGAGAGGGGGCATGCCAGCGGCTCACAGAGCGCTGGGCATGCCCCCTCAGTGACGAAATTAGGGACATGAAGAGTTGGGAGGTATGTATATGGGAGATTTTTTTAAAGCGCTGTAAATGAATGTTCAATTCTTCTTAACAAAAAAATAAACTCAAAAGTATTTTACCCTTAGAGGATATGATGGATTGCGTTTGATACATCTCAGAAGTGTTTTTTTCTGTTTCTTTTGAAAAGCCATTATAGAAACAGATAAAGGAATAACTATATATTAAAAAAAACTTTTTTGAGTTATTTTCTAGTTAAGAAGTATTGAACATTTTTTCACTGCGCTTTTGAAAAATCTCCCATATATATGAAATCTGAAAGGGGACTCATCAGAGAAAATTACTTTACCCCAGTCCTCAGCAGTCCAATCACTGTACATTTTGCAGAATATCAGTCTGCCCCTGATGTTTTTACTAGTGAGAAGTAGCTTCTTTTCTGCCCTTCTTAACACCAGGCCATCCTACAAAAGTCTTCGCCTCACTGTGCGAGCAGATGCATTCACACCTGCCTGCTGCCATTCCTGAGCAAGCTCTGCACTGGTGGTGCCCCGATCCCGCAACTGAATCAACTTTAGGAGACGGTTTTGGCACTTGCTGTACATTCTTGGGCACCCTGAACTATTGAACCTCTCTCCTTGAAGTTCTTGATGATTTAATAAATGGTTGATTTAGGTGCAATCTTACTAGCAGCAATATCCTTGGCTGTGAAGCCCTTTTTGTACAAAGCAATGATGACTGCACGTGTTTCCTTGCAGGTAACCATGGTTAACAGAGGAAGAACAATGATTTCAAGCACCACCCTCCTTTTAAAGATGGGCATACACCATACAATTATCTGTCAGATAATCTGCCAGATCTGGCCGGTTGGAATGAAAATCTGATAATGGATGAGAGCAAATGACAATTGCCCATTGGCTCCAAAACACTGGAATTAATTTAACCAATTTGTATGAACGACAGTTTTTGTCCTTTTTCCAGTGTTTGGGAGTAAATGGTCGATTCTCATTTGCGCTCATCCATTACCAGATTTTCATTCCAACCAACCAGATCTGGCAGATTATCTGACAGATAATTGTATAGTGTATGCCCAGTTTTATTCTAACTCACAGGTTCTCAAACTCGGTCCTCAGGACCCCACACAGTGCATGTTTTGCAGGTCTCCTCACAGAATCACAAGTGAAATAATTAGTCCCACCTGTGAACCTTTTAAAATGGGTCAGTGAGTAATTAATACACCTGTGCACTTGCTGGGTTACCTGCAAAACATGCACCGTGCGGAGTCCTGAGTACCGAGTTTGAGAACCCCTGTTCTAACTCAATCAGCATGTCAGAGTGATCTCCAGTCTTGTCCTCGTCAACAATCTCACCTGTGTTAACGAGAGAATCACTGACTTGATGTCAGCTGGTTCTTTTGTGGCAGGGCTGAAATGCAGTGGAAAATTTGTTTTTGGGATTAAGTTTATTGTCATGGCAAAGAGGGACTTTGCAATTAATTGCAATTCATCTGCTCACTCCATACTTGCCTACCTGACCCTCTCCATGAGGGAGAACATGCTCTGTTCCTGGACTTTCCTGGTAATGTATGATTGCCATCACCTGTGGTGAAACACCTTTCTTATCAATTAACTAGCTCACCACAGGTGATGGCAATCATACATTACCAGGAAAGTCCAGGAACAGAGCGTTTTCTCCCTCATGGAGAGGGTCAGGTAGGCAAGTATGGATCACTCTTCATAACATTCTGGAGTTTGTGAAAATTAACATACCTCCCAACATGGCCCTCTCCAGGAGGGACAGAATGCTCTGCTCCTGGACTTCCCTTTTAATGTATGAGTACCATCACCTGTGCTGAGACATCTTTCTTATCCATTAGCCCAGGCATTCCCAACCACGGTCCTCAAGGCACACTAAGGGCTGTAACACACGCGCCAGCTTCTGCCAGCCGGGAAAAAGCCAATTGTAATAAACAGTGTGAGGGGTAGGGTCCTTTCACACTGCACGGCCCCGCTGGAAGGTCCGGCTGCCGGGCCGGGGCCGTGCCGTCTTTGAAGGCAGAGAACCGTGTGTGTGAATGAGAGCTTTCACACACAACGGGTTTTTTTCAAGCTGTGTCTGCTGCTGCGCATGCGCACAGCATTACACACGGCTCAAAGCCGTTGTCTGTGAAAGACTCTGCTGGATGGCAAAAAGCCGGACAAAGTTTGTCCGGCTTTTTGCCATCTGGGAAAAAACGGGTAGTATGTTACAACCCTAGCAGTGCAGGTTTTAGTGATATCCAGGCTTCAGCACAGGTGACCTAATTAGTTGCTCAGTTATTTTGATTTAACCATCTGTGCTGCAGCCTGGATATCACTAAAACCTGCACTGTTGGTGTGCCTTGAGGACCGTGGTTGGGAATGCCTGCATTAGCCTGTTCAAAACAGGTGCCAGCAATTATAAATTAAGAGAAAAGTCCAGGAGCAGAGCACTGTGCCCCTCTTGGAGAGGGTCATGTTGGGAGGTATGAATTAATCTTTGTGTCATTCTCAAAACCAGAGGTTCTCAAACTCGGTCCTCGGGGGCACACACAGTGCATGTTTTGCAGGTAACCCAGCAGGTGCACAGGTGTATTAATTACTCACTGACACATTTTAAAAGGTCCACAGGTGGAGCTAATTATTTCACTTGCGATTCTGTGAGGAGACCTGCAAAACATGCACCGTGTGTGCCCCCGAGGACCGAGTTTGAGAACCTCTGCTCAAAACTTTTGGCCATGGCTGTACACATACAATCCACTGCATTTACTATTCCCAGGAATGGAGTGCACACCTGCACTCATCAGACCCCCAGGCAGGGGTGCAGTGGGCTGTGGCCACATTTCTTAAGTCAGGCATTCCCAACCACGGTCCTCAAGGCACACCAACAGTGCAGGTTTTAGTGATATCCAGGCTGCTGCACAGATGGTTAAATCAAAATAACTGAGCTACTAATTAAGTCACCTGTGCTGAAGCCTGGATATCACTAAAACTTGCACTGTTAAGGGCCCTACACATTGGCCGATCCACCGCCGAGCTGCCCGACGGCGGATACGGCTGACGGGCGACCCGGCGGCGGCGGGAGGCAGTGATGGGGGGAGTGAAGTTTCTTCACTCCCCCCATCACCCGGCTCCGTAGCAGTGCAGGCAAATATGGACAAGATATATATATATATATATATATATATATATAAACAGCGCTAATAAAAACACATACAGGTGCTCTAAAATTTACCATACAATTTATTATTGCAGAAATTTGTTAAAACATCTGCATAGAATACATAGAACATGGGTCTTCAACCTGCGGCCCTCCAGCTGCTGTGAAACTACACATCCCAGCATGCACTGCCTCAGTTTTAGCATACCTTAATAGCAAAACTGTGGCAGGGCATGCTGGGATGTGTAGTTTCACAGCAGCTGGAGGGCCGCAGGTTGAAGACCCATGACATAGAACCACTTAAAGTAGGGCCTATTTGACAGTCTCTGGTCAGGTGTAATACGTGACTTACGCAAGGCACAGTAACAAGCCAGTGTGGGAAATAGGACAATTTATATATGCTGAAAGAGCCTTTTGGGTTAAATAATCCAGTCTTTTTGGTATAATTACCAATCCTGTGGATTTCTTTGGGTTTGTCCACTCTAGCGATGGTCCAAGTCAGGTTATGGGCTCCACCACAATCGCTCCGTCATTCATTTACATATAACTAGGTCGCAAGCGTTATCATCCGGGTGGCTGTGCAGCAGGGCTGAGCAGGTGACGTCGCTAGCGACCCTGGGTACCGCATATAGGGCATACACAGAGTGAATGATATGTCCGATATTTCATTCTGATTTGGCCTTAAATGACAATATCGCTCCAGTGTGTCCCCGGCTTAAAGGACGGAATGGAGCTGCTAAATATGCCCAGTGGCAGCAGATTTTCTACCAAGTCTACTGTGTGTGTCTGTGAATCTGAGTGCTCAATCATCGCACCAGAGAGAGACTCTAGTAAATGGCTCACCGTGATCATTGGGCCTGCATATGCCTGAAATACTTAATTGCATACAATAAACTGCACTTTGGGGCAGACTATAGCTTGTTACATGCTAATTATGCTTTCTTTATGGTCTGACGACATTTGTTCTAAAATCAAACCTTTGGAACCCCCTCTCCAGAAATACTGCATTTGCCCCTGTGATCAGTTCCTTCTAAAAAAACATACGGCTCGCAGCCCAAAACAAGTATAAGTGTAATCGTTTGTAAGAGATCATTAAAACCCTACTATTTCATTATGCACAGAAGATATATCAGATCACTTTATTTGCTGTTGCCAGTAACACAGCTCTAGCATGTAAATAGTTACAGTGCTTAGCTGGCTGCTGCAGCCAGCTAAGGGTGAGGGCTGAGCTATGATTGGCTCTCTGAGACAGCAAGAGCCAATCAGAGCTAGCAATGTGCTCTGTTGCCTAGCAGCAGCCTGGGAAAGGGAAGGGACCAGCAGTTCACGTCTGATACAGAAAGGGACACCGTCCAAAGAAGCCAAGATGACGGGTGCTGTGATGCAGTGAGCAACAGGCAGGAAGGAAGGAAGGAGCAAGGGGTGGCACAGCTGTCAGGATTTCTTCTAAACAGATAAACATCGGAACACCATCAACTCATTATTATTCGATGGTGGCAAACATCAGAAAGCCACCATCAAATGGTAAAAACACTACCATCACAAGAAAACACATTAGAGTTAGATGTCCATCCCTACTGCGGGGCCTGTGATTGGTGAAAGACCTGCAACATGTTCCAGAGACGGTTCCGCAGCCGCCTACGGCATCTCGCCACGATGTTGTACGTGCACACAAAGTGCTCCCTCTCAGAGAGGTTGATGAGAGCAATTTCTGGCATCGATCCTCTGCCCGGAGACACTGTGGCGTCTCTTATCCGCAAGGGAGCTAACGTAAACCGTCCTGGCTACTCCCAGATGCCGCTACACAGCGCCTGCGTGGAGTGTAACGCAGACTACGTGGAGCTGCTGCTGAGAAGCGGAGCTTGTGTACACTCTCTAGACGTGTATCAGCGCACGGCCCTGCACTGTGCAGCAGAGAAGGATGAGACCTGTGTTAAGATTCTCCTGGAGTACAGCGCTGACCCCAATGCCCCAGACGGGAATCAGGACACTCCCTTACACTGGGCTGCTTTTAAAAATAAGGTGGACTGTGTACAGGCGCTACTGGAAGGTGGCGCTAAGGTGAATGCCAGAGACCATAACCTGGACACCCCGCTGAGCTTAGCTGCTATGAAAGGCAACCTGGAGTCTGTGCGGTCGCTTCTGGAATACGGGGCACTGCCAGACACTATGAACCGCAAAGGTTACTCCCCAGCAGGGCAACTAGTAACTCTTCTGGGTCGTGGCCTGGCAGGGGAGAGGGAAGAGGAATGCCTTGCACTGCTGCACAGAGCTTGTGTGAAGATCCGGTTTAGAAGAGAGGGTGGGTTGCCTCACGATGCTGCTCGCGTTTCCCATCTGTGGCAGCGCCTTGCCAAACTCATGTCTGACCCCGGTACCTTGAAAGCTTTGGCAAGAAGAGTGGTGAGGGGCAGCCTTGGTGAATGTCTGTTGTCTCGGGTGGTGCCTGAGCTGCCTATTCCAAAAACTATACAGGGCTATGTTCTACTTGTAGAATAAGTACATTGGATTGTCATCGAACATACCTGATAGTTGGTGAATCCAGTGACTGGACATTGGTGCTTCATTCCTGACAGATGGCTGTCCGCCTCCGCAGTTTGTGAGATGCCTTAAGGAGGCAACCTGCAGCCTGGTATGGCCACCTGGATGACCACAGAGAAGGGAACCCAGTCTAAAATGAATGAAGTAACATTGGGGCAGATGTATTAAGCCTGACAAAGTGGAAGGTGATAACGCACCGGCCAATCAGCTCCTGACAAGTTACAGGCTGGGTTTGAAAAATGACAGGAGCTGACTGGTTGGAGTGTTATCACTGATAAAGCTGATTATTTACCTTAGAACACAAGCTATTTACTAATATCGTGAAGCCGTAATGGCCGCTGTCCCTCGTGCACATGCTACGCACTTCGTACGCTATTTGCGTACAAAGACCTCGCACGTGGTACGCAAGTTACGTACACACGCTGTGCTGTGAGTACGGGATACACACAGCGAGCGTACACACAGATAATAACCTTTTAAACCTTACACAGAGTATGCTTATACTGTAATTCTTAGTGTTGAGATACTACAATGATATAACACTGTTTAACCTTGGTCTGTAAGCTAGCTGTTTGAGCGATTGAGACGCTCCGATTACCCTCAGCAATGTAATAAACACACAATACCTTGCTAAGGTTCCAACACCTTTACTAACAATATTTAGCTAAGTAAAAGAGAAAAAAAACCGTTAACAGTTCATACACTACAGGCTAACATAAATATCTAACAGAATAACTAGACAGAAATATACACAACAGCGAACGATCGCAAACACAAATACATAGACTAAGAATGAATGGCTAACATTAAACGGGTAACAAAGTGGCCACAGAGAAACATACCATACGGGGAACACTCGCTAGCGCAACCGGATCCAGTCCTCCAATTATCAGAGATAAATGTTGATGAGAGAGAGTACTGGCCGGTCTGGGGACAGTGACCCTTATATACACAACATACAGTGTACTACAAAGGGCCCTACAATCTTATTGTTCATTGGACACAGGAATGTCTCCTCGCATCATAACAAAAGGCCATAGGTTAGTTTGAACAGGTGGGCTGTGACTATATCAAACTGCTCAGGTGGGAGGGAATCTCAGAATTCCCGCCGCATGGATAATGAACCGCAAATATAGTAAATGTCCAGAAACTACTAATAGACATAACTATACGCAGGAGCGATTAATCTTTACCTAACCAGCACCGGATTGTTTCTAATAAAATGTTCTTTAGTTAGGTACCAAACACCACTGCTCAAACCCTGTCTGACCCTTCGTATCATGCAAAGAGGAATCCCTCTGTCCAGCGACCAGTTACAATAAACAAACTTACAGTTATTATTAAGGGGAACATTACCTATAAAACATACTATTTGGATTTACTATGTAACATTTGAGTCGCCCGCTAGACGCACACAAACCCTACCGTAAATGCACATACCACGCGCTCGAGCGCATGGCCGAGGAAGCGCCATCACGCAGCTGCGAGTATCCGCACGCACGGGAGAGAATGTGCACGTGCAGCGGCACGCGCATGGGGTGGATATATGGCAACGTGTAGCATGATATTTTTCCGACTTTGACAGTTCACCCTTTGGCAGTCATCAATAACTGCCACTTCCTAAAACAGTTCAAAAAAGAAAAATATATGTCATCATGTAAATACCATTTTATGATTGGGTGAAGGGAGGAGAGGAGAAGGTGGGAAAAAGGTATGACCTAGTGAGATAGTAGAAGCATGTGTGTATGAATCCATGTTTGAGGGGTCATGTATCATCGCGCCGTACGTGTTTTAAATCAAGCTTCGAGGTATTGCGAAGTATACATTTGAATCCTTCTTATCCCTTATCAGGGATCTGTGGTTGGGCTGTCAAACTCTACCGAGCTCTTTTCGGCTTTTGGTTGCAACAAATGGGGAGCACATTTAGTTGATGATACATGAAGGGGGGGGACATGTGAATGCTGATATATGTGTCTATATTCCCTGTCGACTATGTGTGTCATTACCTGGAGGTTGTAGAGATGAAGATAAGAAACAATCGTTATAAATGCAGTCGTAAACTATGTGAGTTTAAATAAACAGTCGCTGATTGAGGTCTTGTCTGATGTCTTGTCTTGATGTACATGTTGTCTGATGTCTCTCGGTGCTTTTGCTATAAATATCGAGCAAAAGTTGTTCCATTGTCCATAAAGTTACAGTCTCTAAAGTATTGGGCTATCGTAAAAGTTAAAGTCACTAGGGATATTGGGGGCTTGTAGCATAGTTCATCAATGGTCTGTATAAAAGAGGTTGTCAAATTCTTCTTCCAAGCGGATGTCTTTGTACCTTGGAGGAAAACAAAGGAGAAACGGGTGAAAGAAACGGACCGTGGAATCACATTTTCATCACAACATTGTCTCTATCGTTGGGTCATAAATCAAATTAGTTGTTGTTATTACAGTGTCTTCGCTCCTCAGACTCATCACTCTAGTACTACCTTTACACTTCGTTAAAGTCCGAACGCATCTAAATATCAGGCCAACCAATATGACGACACCCAGAATACACAAGAGAAATTTCCCTACATCCATAATAATACCTTGGGCCCATTCTCCTAAGCCCGAGAACCAATTTCGTGGGTTCAACCATGACACCCAACTGGTCAGCTCATTACCCACAGCAGCGAGTGTGAGATTGTGTTTCCTGCGAAACTCCCACTTTAATTGTAAAATGTCATCCATCTTTTGGTCTATGACCTCGGCTGGGTCCTCCGTGCTGTTTGTAATGTACGTGCAGCACTTTATTCCATATTGAGTTGCTAGGGTAACACAATACCCGCCTGTCACGGCTGTGAGGTAATTGAGAATCATCCTATGCTGAACCAGTTCTGTTTTGTAGGCTTGTAACTCTTTCCCAGTATACCTGAATGTGTCGTCATACATTTCGGTGATATTGTCTAACAAATTTGCAAGCGTAGATATATATTTATAATTTATCACTCCTCGGGCGGTACGAGTGATATCTAATGCGAGTAGGAATTGAATCCCGGTGGATTCATGGATCAGATCAGAGGCAGAGTGCTCTGTCCTCTCTATCAGGTGCCTTTTAACGATGTGCTCGTAATGAGTGTGAGTATAAGGAGCTTGGGCACTGCGGTGAATATCTTTCATTTTGTTATGGGTTACAGTCATTACTTCAGGCAGTACTTTTCCAATATAACACAATCCCTCTGAGTTTGGGGCAAGCCACTTATACGCCTTTCTCCCGCATATGAAATATGCATCATCGGGGAGAACATATGGGACAGAGTATGACATTACCATGTTACAAATTTTCCATGTGAAATCTCCTAACCCTAACTCTCCCATCTGTCTAGTACACGTATCAGGTTGTACGATATGTGCACAGTATCCTGGTGATACTTCTCCAAAATATTTTCCATGGTCGGCTATCTGGCGTATAAGTTCTGTGTCTATGGGCATTCTGTCGGCTCTGTATGAAAAGGTCATGGTTTGATTACTCCATGACACTTCCCAATTTCCCGGCTTTCGGGGATTGGAAATGTTAAAGCACACTAAAGACCTATCCACATGATATTGGTGGAGCTTCAAACTAGGAGGACTAGAGATATTAAACCTCTTGTCCACCGGCCTCCCACCACTTAACTCAAGTACCTCTCCTACAGTTAAAGGGAATGGTACTAGTCCTGATTTGCTATGACCTTGAGGTACTTGAGAGCATACCCAACAGTCTGTCTGATTTAACACTTTACCCACTAAGGAGTGATAGTCACTCAATGGATGCCGGTCCATGTGGACATTAAAACTGGACTGACATTTCTTGATGCACCCATCCTCAACTATATTGTCACAATGCCTACAGATGCAGTTCTCTTCAGCTAACAATCCTTCACAATTCCTTCTATTGTCAATGCTACCAGATCGTTTTCTGATACTTGCCTTTACTCTGTGATTATGTTGCTCTTGGAAAACCATGCCTCCATCCTGGTCATCAGAACCCATTCCCGATCCTTTCTCGACCTCCATGGTACTCTCACCGAAACAGACTGCTCTGGTCAACATCATGGTCAACAGGAAAATCCGGATCACAGTCTCTTGGGGCAAGTCCATCTTAGAGGAGTAAAAGGAGAAAAATAAGAAGGGGGAAAGGAAATAGGAGGGAGATGGGAACTGGAGAAAATAACAAATGGGAAAAAGAAATCTGGCTCGACAAACGCCTCCGATCTTATTATTCTCAGCGCTCAGGTGTCGTCTCAATCCTCCCTGAACAGACACTCTAGTGATACAACCTCTACCGTCTGTTCTTTATCAAGAGACCTCTCTGGGTCAGCAACCTTTTTACAATGAGACGAATGGACCCAAGTCTCCCTCTCGGCAACCTTCAATGCAGTTGTGCTGGTCAATAAGACTTGATATGGTCCTTCCCATCTGTCAATAAGGCAACCTGAGCGTAGAAAATTCCGTATCATTGCATAATCCCCAGGTTCAATGTCATGACAATTACTGTCTGGCAAATCAGGAATCACCAACTTTAGATTATCATTCTGATTCCTCAATTGCTTACTCATCTTAACCAAGTACTTTACGGTCACTTCATTGTTACATTTCAAATCATCCTGGGGGTTAATCATAACATGGGGTTGTCGACCAAACAGAATTTCAAAAGGAGACAGATTAAGAGGGGACCTGGGAGTGGTTCTGATGCTGTATAATACGATTGGCAAAGCTTCAGGCCATAACAGTCCTGTTTCAGTCATTACCTTGCTCAATTTATTTTTAATAGTGCTGTTTACTCTTTCCACCTTCGCACTCGCCTGGGGGCGGTACGGAGTGTGCAGCTTACTATTAATTCCCATCAACTTACACATTGTTTGAAAGACTTCACCTGTGAAATGGGTACCCCTATCGCTTTCAATTATTCTAGGGATACCGTACCTACACACAAATTCCTGCACAATTTTCTTTGCAGTAAACACAGCGGTATTTGTGGCCGCGGGAAATGCTTCAACCCAATTTGAGAACACATCAATACAGACCAATACATACTTTAAATTTCTACAAGGTGGCAATTGTATGAAATCAATTTGTATTACCTGAAAAGGGCCATCTGTCGGAGGGATATGGGATGGCTCTGTTGGTATTGCCTTTCCGATATTCTTCCTCAAGCAGGTGAGACATGTCATCGCTCTTTTACCCGCATGGGAAGAAAATCCTGGGGCGCACCAATAAGCTCTTACCAACTTACACATTCCTTCTTTGCCTAGATGAGTCAGCCCATGTGCCGCTTCCGCTAGACTTGGAAGGTATGCTCTGGGTGCCACTGGCTTACCCTGTCCATCTGTCCAGAGTCCTGAGGACCCCTGGCCATATCCTTTTGACCTCCAAACTGCCTTTTCCTGTGGGGAACACAAGTTTTGCATTTCACACAATTTCTGTCTGTTTACAGTATTAAATACCATCAGTTGTGTGGTGTCTGTCTGTATGGGGGTACTTGCTGCTGATTTAGCAGCTTCGTCTACTCGGCTGTTACCAAATGATACCGGGTCTTGGCTATATGTGTGAGCTTTACACTTGATAACAGCCACTCTGTCGGGTTCCTGTATCGCTGTTAGAAGTCTTTTGATGTGGGCTGCATGCGCTACGGGTGTGCCAGCTGCCGTCATGAAATTCCTGAGGCGCCATAGGGCCCCGAAATCATGGACTACTCCGAAGGCGTACCTAGAATCTGTATAAATATTGGCTGACTTGCCCTTAGCCAATTCGCATGCTCTGGTTAGGGCAACCAGTTCAGCAACTTGTGCTGAGTGTGGTGGGCCTAAGGGTTCCGCTTCTATGGTACCTTGGTCATCTACGACTGCGTATCCAGTACACAAGTCTCCCGAGTCCGTCTGTCTGTGACAACTACCGTCAGTGTAGAAAGTAAAATCTACATCTTCCAGTGGGTTGTCACTGATGTCAGGCCTTGCCGTGAAATTTTGGGTCAAATATTCCATACAATCATGCGTGTCATCCCCTGTATTAAATCCTCCTTCACCATCACTCTCATCCTCCACCCTTTGTGCCTGTCCAGGCACACCTGGGAGATACGTTGCAGGATTTAATGCGCTGCATCTCCTTATGGTGATGTTTACGGGGGCCATCAATGCCAATTCCCATCTTGTAAACCGCGCTGATGAGACGTGTCTGGTTTGGGCCGAATTCAGTAAGGCTGACACTGCATGTGGTGTATGAATTGTGAGGTTGTGTCCTAGCACTACATCTTCGCTTTTACTTACTAGCAAAGCTATCGCTGCAACACTTCGCAAGCATGTGGGGAGGGATCGCGCTACCGTATCTAGCTGAGCGCTATAGTAGGCTACCGGCCTGCTGGCATCACCATGCTTCTGGGTTAAGACACCTGCTGCGCACCCAGCACTCTCTGTTCCGTACAGTTCAAAGGGTTTTCCATAATCTGGCATACCTAATGCTGGTGCCTGCGTTAGGCACTGTTTAAGTTTCTCAAATGCCATCTCGGATTCGTCTGTGTGCGAAATCCGATCAGGTTTGCTTGATGAGACCATCTCCTGTAAAGGTAGGGCCAGTATGGAAAAACCTGGGATCCAGTTACGGCAATACCCACACATTCCTAAAAACGTTCTAATTTGTTGCTGGGTTTGTGGCAGGGTCATGTCACGAATTGCTTGAATTCTATCACCGGTAAGGTGTCTCAGTCCTTGTGTTAGACAGTGTCCCAAATACTTCACACGGGTCTGGCATAATTGTAACTTGTCCTTGGAAACCTTGTGTCCTGTGTCTGAAAGATGAAACAGGAGTTGTTTCGTATCTCTCAGGGGCGCTTCCAGTGAATCTGAACACAGCAGTAAATCATCTACATACTGTATCAATATTGATCCACTCTCTGGTTGGAAAGACTGTAAACAATCATGCAGGGCCTGTGAGAAAATACTTGGACTATCTATGAAACCTTGTGGTAAGCGAGTCCAAGTGTACTGAACTCCTCTGTATGTGAATGCGAATAAGTATTGACTGTCAGGGTGCAGAGGTACCGATAAGAAAGCGGAGCAGAGGTCAATCACAGTGAAAAATTTGGCAGTGGGAGGGATTTGCATAAGGATAACAGCTGGATTTGGCACTACAGGGAATTGACTCTCAACTATTTTGTTGATCCCCCTTAGATCCTGCACTAATCTGTAACCCCTCCCCCCACTCTTTTTAACAGGGAAGAAGGGACTATTGGCAGTGCTGGACGTCCTTACCAGAATGCCCTGTTGTAGCAAGCGCTCTATTACAGGGTAAACTCCTAACTCCACCTCTGGCTTCAGAGGGTATTGTGGGATTTTTGGAGCTATCCTACCATCTATTACTTGCACAACTACTGGGGCTACGTTTGCCATTAATCCAGTGTCTTGTCCGTCCTTGGTCCAAAGTGACTCCGGTATCTGGGAAGTCATTTCTTCTACCTTGGACGGACACCTATTTACAACAACAGTGTGGGACATTAATCTTGTTGGGGAGTCTAGCATATCCTGCGCTTCCTGAGCGTGGTTTTCGGGTATGTCCAAGAACACACCTTCTGGAGTACAGTATATGACGCATCCCATTTTGCACAGTAAATCTCTCCCTAAGAGATTAGTCGGAGCCGATGCAGCCAGCAGAAAAGAATGCTTGGTATGCAAAGGCCCTATCGTAATCTCTGCTGGTTTGCTTAAAGGATATTGTCGCACTACTCCTGTTACTCCCATGGCTGGAATTGTTTTACCAGTGGTTCTCATGCCCACGGTCGAATTTATCACTGACTTGGCCGCCCCCGTATCTACCAGGAAATTTAGAGATTTACCAGCTACATCAATTGTGACCTCGGGTTCACTTCCAAGGCTCGCAATTAATTTCACTGGCTGCAGATTACAGGTGTGGCCCCACCCCTATGGTGCGTGGTGACCTCCCTGCATTGCGCTGGCAGCTATTACCTGTGAAGGGGGTAGATGGGAACTATCAGAGACTTGCCAGTCTCTTCTTGGGGGATACCTTCTTGTTTCCCCTGCGTGTGGCTCATAACTCCGTCTCTGCGGTCCTTGATCCCAATCTCGTATGTCATGTCGTTGTCTAGGGTTTTTATATGCATTGTGTGGGTTACTGGTGCAGTTACGTGCAAAATGACCTTCCCTGTTGCAATTGTAACATTTTACCATATACGGCTTACCACCAGGGGTCTGAGATTTAGACTGAGGCGGCCTTGTTGTAAGGGCTTGGATACTTATAGCCATCAGTTTATCACCCTGTGACTCCCTGCGTCTTGTGATGTTCCTGTCGTGCCCAACAGCAGTCTCTCTTAAGGCGGCCACCGACATACCTCTCCAGTTAGAGTGAGTGGTTTGTACCCTATTCCTTAATACCTCCTTTAAACCGTCCATCAAGACGGACACCGCTACCTCTCTATGGTGTATATTTGCTTCAATGTCCACGATCCCAGTATATTTAGCCATTTCCTCCAGTGCCCGGTGGAAATAGTCAGAGGCAGTTTCTCCTTCCATTTGTTTGATGGAGAAAATTTTGTTCCATTTTACCACAGCTGGGAAGTATATTCCCAGCTGCAGATTGATTCTGGTAACATTATCTTGATTATACTCATCCGTAAGGGGTACCTCTTCATCTAATTTACAGTCAGCTATAAATTTCACAGGGACAATACTAGAGGGCAGGCATGCCTGCAGTAATGTCCGCCAATCTTTGTTGTTAGGTTCAGTGGAGTTACCCAGGTCCTTAATGAACCTCTGACATGCGGCTAAATCTTTTCTGGGATCAGGAAATTCAGACAAAATTGTTCTTAATTCTGCTCGGGACCAGGGACAGTGCATTGCAATATTCCTGATGGGTGTGACCCCATTTGTGTCGGTCTTCCCATTGGGGACCACTATCACTCTAACAGGATTAAGATTAATTACTTCACTCTGGGTTGATTCTACAGTGTGTGGTGCAACAGTTTCAGCATATTGTACAGTGCCGTACTTACCTCTAGATACAACCTCACCTGTCCCTGAACTATGGGCCTTTGATACCCCTCTTACTGGTTGGGCGGTTCCCACTAGAGTATCGTTTATGGTGGCCGCTAGAGAGAGAGCTGAAATCGTAGTGGGCTCATCTTCCTGGTCGTATTCCTGGGGGAAGTTTAAAATGGGATACAACTTGCATGGGTTAGCGTTAGTATCAACATTTGCATTAACTTTCATTTTATTCTTATCACTACTACATTGGTTAAGTGCACCCTTATTGTACACCCGCATGTCATTCTCTGCAGCCACTTTTTCCCCTACTATATACGGTGGTGGTGCCGTTGCTATCAGACTCCTACCAGGATTTGAATTTGCTTTCTGAGCTAATTCCTGTTGTATTTCACTTTCCTGTTGCCATACCTGTAAACAATCATAATGTCTAATCCTCTGCTTTGCAGATTTTATTAGACCTATCCTTTTTCTTAGATTCTGCAATACCTCAGGGTTCAAACTGCCTACCCGGGGAAACTGCTCCCCATCATCCTCTGTCATTCGTTTACATTCTTTGCAAAATACCTGTGTGTGTGATCCGTATTTTTCACACATTATATACCGTGCTGACCCTTTGGGCCAACAAATACCAACGTGAACCCTTGTTGGACGTCCCTTCTTTGAGCAATTGGCCCCCATTGTTTGCAGATATTGCTGTCTCAGCAAATTCTTACAAAACAAACCAAGTTGCCCGCGGTAAGGCGACAGTGAAAGTTGAACTAGTGCCTTCACTCACTTTACGCCCCAATTGGCCAATACGAGTTCCAGCAATGTGCCCACAACTGGACGTACCCAATTCGCGGGATCTTTTTGTAACCTCTATTTACTGGGGCGTGTGGGAGTATGCTACCCTCCCCAGTAAGTATTGGTTGTTGGAGATTTCCTGAGTGAACAGCGAAACTCCCTTAAAATAACAAAAACCTACACAAATCACGTTAGAATGTACAAATAGCGTTTATGATCCCACAGTAAATTTTAATGGGCATCAAGGTAACAAACTAATGCACACAATTACGTGCGGTCCAGTCGCACTGCGCATAAGTAACTTAAAATTTATACGCTGTATGACCAACGGAATCGGTTGTTTAGGCTGCGAAACCTTCAGCCGGAGCTCAACTTGTCTATATGGGTATTACGCAAAACCCCCCGGGCTGCGCTTAAACCTTCGCAGTCCTTTTGTCTGCGGATACTACTTGCTCCTTTTACCTTGTATAATGTTAACGCGGGCAAGCCAGTCCCACGCCACCAAGTGTCCACTCACCTGATGTGGTGTCCGACGGGATCCCGATTTCTGGGTTCACAAAATAATACCTTTATTTCCACACTCACTCCTACTCACTCATATACACACTGATCTTTCTGTACAGAAATTCCTTTCATACAGGCAGTAGTCCAATCCCTGAGTATTGCAATAGAAAAAGGTTCTCTTTTAACTAGGCTTTTTGGAAAACTGAACAAACCTGTGCTATTATCAGGTGGCTATACTATACCGCCCCCACTAAAATAAGAATTTACTTACCGATAATTCTATTTCTCATAGTCCGTAGTGGATGCTGGGGACTCCATAAGGACCATGGGGAATAGCGGCTCCGCAGGAGACTGGGCACAAAAGTAAAGCTTTAGAACTACCTGGTGTGCACTGGCTCCTCCCCCTATGACCCCCCTCCAAGCCTCAGTTATGATACTGTGCCCGGACGAGCGTACACAATAAGGAAGGATTTTGAATCCCGGGTAAGACTAATACCAGCCACACCAATCACACCATATAACTTGTGATCTAAACCCAGTTAACAGCATGATAACAGAGGAGCCTCTAGAAAAGATGGCTCACTACAGCAATAATCCGATTTTTTTGGTAACAATAACTATGTACCAGTATTGCAGACAATCCGCACTTGGGATGGGCGCCCAGCATCCACTACGGACTATGAGAAATAGAATTATCGGTAAGTAAATTCTTATTTTCTCTGACGTCCTAGTGGATGCTGGGGACTCCGTAAGGACCATGGGGATTATACCAAAGCTCCCAAACGGGCGGGAGAGTGCGGATGACTCTGCAGCACCAAATGATAGAACTCCAGGTCCTCCTCAGCCAGGGTATCAAATTTGTAGAATTTTACAAACGTATTTGCTCCTGACCAAGTAGCTGCTCGGCAAAGTTGTAAAGCCGAGACCCCTCGGGCAGCCGCCCAAGATGAGCCCACCTTCCTTGTGGAATGGGCTTTTATAGATTTTGTCTGTGGCAGGCCTGCCACCGAATGTGCAAGCTGAATTGTACTACAAATCCAACGAGCAATAGTCTGCTTAGAAGCAGGAGCACCCAGCTTGTTGGGTGCATACAGAATAAACAACGAGTCAGATTTTCTGACTCCAGCCGTCCTGGAAACCTATATTTCCAGGGCCCTGACAACGTCTAGCAACTTGGAGTCCTCCAAGTCCCTAGTAGCCGCAGGCACCACAATAGGTTGATTCAGGTGAAACGCTGAAAACCACCTTAGGGAGAAACTGAGGACAAGTCCTCAATTCCGCCCTGTCCGAATGGAAAATCAGATGAGGGCTTTTACAGGATAAAGCCGCCAATTCTGACACGCACCTGGCCCAGGCCAGGGCCAACAGCATGACCACTTTCCATGTGAGATATTTTAACTCCACATATTTAAGTGGTTCAAACCAATGTGACTTTTGGAACCCAAAAACTACATTTAGATCCCAAGGTGCCACTGGAGGCACAAAAGGAGGCTGTATATACAGTACCCCTTTCACAAACGTCTGAACTTCAGGGACTGAAGCTAGTTCTTTTTGGAAGAAAATTGACAGGGCCGAAATTTGAACCTTAATGGACCCCCATTTCAGGCCCATAGACACTCCTGTTTGCAGGAAATGTAGGAATCGACCTAGTTGAAAATTCCTCCGTCGGGGCCTTACTGGCCTCGCACCACGCAACATATTTTCGCCAAATGCGGTGATAATGTTTTGCGGTTATATCTTTCCTGGCTTTGATCAGGATAGGAATGACTTCATCCGGAATGCCTTTCTCCTTCAGGATCCGGCATTCAACCGCCATGCCGTCAAACGCAGTCGCGGTAAGTCTTGGAACAGACAGGGTCCTTGCTGGAGCAGGTCCCTTCTTAGAGGTAGAGGCCACGGATCCTCCGTGAGCATCTCTTGAAGTTCCGGTTACCAAGTCCTTCTTGGCCAATCCGGAGCCCGAATATAGTGCTTACTCCTCTCCATCTTATAATTCTCAGTACCTTGGGTATGAGAGGCAGAGGAGGGAACACATACACTGACTGGTACACCCACTGTGTTACCAGAGCGTCTACAGCTATTGCCGGAGGGTCCCTTGACCCGGCGCAATACTTGTCGAGTTTTATAAACATGTGGAAGACTTCTGGGTGAAGTCCCCACTTGCTGACAGTGCTATCACATGATTTTCCGCCCAGCGAAGAATCCTTGCAGCTTCTGCCATTGCCCTCCTGCTTCTTGTGTCACCCTGTCTGTTTACGTGGGTGACTGCCGTGATGTTGTCCGAATGGATCAACTCCGGGTGACCTTGAAGCAGAGGTCTTGCTGAGCTTAGAGCATTGTAAATGGCCCTTAGCTTCAGGATATTTATGTGAAGTGATGTCTCCAGGCTTGACCATAAGCTCTGGAAATTCCTTCCCTGTGTGACTGCTCCCCAGCCTCGCAGGCTGGCATCCGTGGTCACCAGGACCCAGTCCTGAATGATGAGCACTCTGCAACCACCACAGGAGAGACACCCTTGTGCTTGGTGACAGGGTTATCCGCTGATGCATCTGAAGATGCGACCCGGACCATTTGTCCAGCAGGTCCCACTGGAAAGTTCTTGCGTGGAATCTGCCGAATGGGATTGCTTCGTAGGAAGCCACCATTTTTCCCAGAACCCTTTCATTGATGTACTGAGACTTGGCTCGGTTATAGGAGGTTCCCGACTAGCTCGGATAACTCCCTGACTTTCTCCTCCGGGAGAAACACCTTTTTCTGGACTGTGTCCAGGATCATCCCTAGGAACAGAAGACGAGTCGTCGGAATCAGCTGCAATTTTGGAATATTGAGAATCCAATCGTGCTGCCGCAACACTACCTGAGATAGTGCTACACCGACCTCCAACTGTTCCCTGGATCTTACCCTTATCAGGGAATCGTCCAAGTAAGGGATAACTAAAATTCCCTTCCTTCGAAGGAGTATCATCATTTCGGCCATTACCTTGGTAAAGACCCGGGGTGCCGTGGACCATCCATACGGCAGCGTCTGAAACTGATAGTGACAGTTCTGTACCATAAACCTGAGGTACCCTTGGTGAGAAGGGTAAATTGGGACATGAAGGTAAGCATCCTTGATGTCCCGAGACATCATGTAGTCCCCTTCTTCCAGGTTCGCAATCACTGCTCTGAGTGACTCAATCTTGAATTTGAACCTCCGTATGTAAGTGTTCAAGATTTTAGATTTAGAATCGGTCTCACCGAGCCGTCCGGCTTCGGTACCACAACAGTGTGGAATAATACCCCGTTCCCTGTTGCAGGAGGGGTACCTTGATTATCACCTGCTGGGAATACAGCTTGTGAATGGCTTCCAAAACTGCCTCCCTGTCAGAAGGAGACATCGGTAAAGCCGACTTTAGGAAACGGCGAGGGGGAGACGTCTCGAATTCCAATTTGTACCCCTGAGATATCACCTGAAGGATCCAGGGGTCTACTTGCGAGTGAGCCCACTGCGCGCTGAAATTCATTGAGACGGGCCCCCACCGTGCCTGATTCTGCTTGTAAAGCCCCAGCGTCATACTGAGGGCTTGGCAGAGGCGGGAGAGGGCTTCTGTTCCTGGGAACTGGCTGATTTCTGCAGCCTTTTTCCTCTCCCTCTGTCACGGGGCAGAAATGAGGAACCTTTTGCCCGCTTGCCCACGAAAAGACTGCGCCTGATAATACGGCGTCTTCTTATGTTGAGAGGCGACCTGGGGTACAAACGTGGATTTCCCAGCTGTTGCCGTGGCCACCAGGTCTGAAAGACCGACCCCAAATAACTCCTCCCCTTAATAAGGCAATACTTCCAAATGCCGTTTGGAATCCGCATCACCTGACCACTGTCGTGTCCATAACCCTCTACTGGCAGAAATGGACAACGCACTTAGACTTGATGCCAGTCGGCAAATATTCCGCTGTGCATCACGCATATATAGAAATGCATCTTTTAAATGCTCTATAGGCAATAATATACTGTCCCTATCAATATTTTCAGTCAGGGAATCCGACCACGCCAACCCAGCACTGCACATCCAGGCTGAGGCGATTGCTGGTCGCAGTATAACACCAGTATGTGTGTAAATACATTTTAGGATACCCTCCTGCTTTCTATCAGCAGGATCCTTAAGGGCGGCCATCTCAGGAGAGGGTAGAGCCCTTGTTCTTACAAGCGTGTGAGCGCTTTATCCACCCTAGGGGGTGTTTCCCAACGCACCCTAACCTCTGGCGGGAAAGGATATAATGCCAATAACATTTTAGAAATTATCAGTTGTTATCGGGGGAAACCCACGCATCATCACACACCTCATTTAATTTCTCAGATTCAGGAAAACTACAGGTAGTTTTTCCTCACCGAACATAATACCCCTTTTTGGTGGTACTCGTATTATCAGAAATGTGTAAAACATTTTTCATTGCCTCAATCATGTAACGTGTGGCCCTACTGGAAGTCACATTTGTCTCTTCACCGTCGACACTGGAGTCAGTATCCGTGTCGGCGTCTATATCTGCCATCTGAGGTAACGGGCGCTTTAGAGCCCCTGACGGCCTATGAGACGTCTGGACAGGCACAAGCTGAGTAGCCGGCTGTCTCATGTCAACCACTGTCTTTTATACAGAGCTGACACTGTCACGTAATTCCTTCCAACAGTTCATCCACTCAGGTGTCGACCCCCTAGGGGGTGACATCACTATTACAGGCAATCTGCTCCGTCTCCACATCATTTTTCTCCTCATACATGTCGACACAAACGTACCGACACACAGCACACACACAGGGAATGCTCTGATAGAGGACAGGACCCCACTAGCCCTTTGGGGAGACAGAGGGAGAGTTTGCCAGCACACACCAGAGCGCTATATATATACAGGGATAACCTTATATAAGTGTTTTTCCCCTTATAGCTGCTGTATTTTTTAATACTGCGCGTAATTAGTGCCCCCCTCTCTTTTTTAACCCTTTCTGTAGTGTAGTGACTGCAGGGGAGAGCCAGGGAGCTTCCCTCCAACGGAGCTGTGAGGGAAAATGGCGCCCGTGTGCTGAGGAGATAGGCTCCGCCCCCTTCTCGGCGGCCTTATCTCCCGTTTTTCTGTGTATTCTGGCAGGGGTTAAATTCATCCATATAGCCCAGGAGCTATATGTGATGCATTTTTTGCCATCCAAGGTGTTTTTATTGCGTCTCAGGGCGCCCCCCCCCCCCAGCGCCCTGCACCCTCAGTGACCGGAGTGTGAAGTGTGCTGAGAGCAATGGCGCACAGCTGCAGTGCTGTGCGCTACCTTGTTGAAGACAGGACGTCTTCTGCCGCCGATTTTCCGGACCTCTTCTGTCTTCTGGCTCTGTAAGGGGGCCGGCGGCGCGGCTCTGGGACCTATCCATGGCTGGGCCTGTGATCGGTCCCTCTGGAGCTAATGTCCAGTAGCCTAAGAAGCCCAATCCACTCTGCACGCAGGTGAGTTCGCTTCTTCTCCCCTTAGTCCCTCGATGCAGTGAGCCTGTTGCCAGCAGGTCTCACTGAACATAAAAAACCTAAAACTAAACTTTTCACTAAGCAGCTCAGGAGAGCCACCTAGTGTGCACCCTTCTCGTTCGGGCACAAAAATCTAACTGGGGCTTGGAGGGGGGTCATAGAGGAAGGAGCCAGTGCACACCAGGTAGTTCTAAAGCTTTACTTTTGTGCCCAGTCTCCTGCAGAGCCGCTATTCCCCATGGTCCTTACGGAGTCCCCAGCATCCACTAGGACGTCAGAGAAAACAATGTTATCGTGTGATTTGAGTCTCGGTGGGCGTATCCGTACGCTCCGTTGCGTAAACACGCTACGTGCGTATGCCTTTGTGTTGCGTACGTAATCTCGCACGTTGCCCGAGACACGTATGCACAAAGTCCAGATATGCCCACAGCAACGCAACTAACACGCTTCTATAAATGTAAACGATGTTCAACTGTAATCGCTTACCGTACACCACACAGTATTTGCTATGCTGTGTGCGTGTCCTTTACAATTATTCCTTTATAATCTCAACTAAATAGCACCAGATTTCCTCAGCACGTCTCTAATAATCGATTCTAATGGCAACAAGAGAGTGAGCCGCAACAATGCAGATGTGTGCGTGCGTGCGTGTGTGCGTACGCAAAACAGAAATAAACAGTTTTAAAAGATAATAGCGTATTGTTCTTACCTTCCGCTTCCGGATTCCACCAGCACTCCTACAGCGTAGCGAAACAGACGCTTATCTAGCCAGCACTACTGTATCCCTCACCACTAATACGGATACGAAGGGATACTACTTTCCCGCCCTTTGCTGATAGATAAAGTCTGTGTTCGCTAGTGCGGATATGTGGAGGACGGACGAGGCCCCAATTGATAAAGCTGATTATTTACCTTAGAACACAAGCTATTTACTAATATCGTGAAGCCGTAATGGCCGCTGTCCCTCGTGCACGTGCTACGCACTTCGTACGCTATTTGCGTACAAAGACCTTGCACGTGGTACGCAAGTTACGTACACACGCTGCGCTGTGAGTACGGGATACACACAGCGAGCGTACACACAGATAATAACCTTTTAAACCTTACACAGAGTATGCTTATACTGTAATTCTTAGTGTTGAGATACTACAATGATATAACTGTTTAACTATGGTCTGTAAGCTAGCTGTTTGAGCGATTGAGACGCTCCGATTACCCTCAGCAATGTAATAAATACACAATACCTTGCTAAGGTTCCAACACCTTTACTAACAATATTTAGCTAAGTAAAAGGGAAAAAAAACAGTTAACAGTTCATACACTACAGGCTAACATAAATATCTAACAGAATAACTAGACAGAAATATACACAACAGCGAACGATCGCAAACACAAATACATAGACTAAGAATGAATGGCTAACATTAAACGGGTAACAAAGTGGCCACAGAGAAACATACCATACGGGGAACACTCGCTAGCGCAACCGGATCTAGTCCTCCAATTATCAGAGATAAATGTTGATGAGAGAGAGTACTGGCCGGTCTGGGGACAGTGACCCTTATATACACAACATACAGTGTACTACAAAGGGCCCTACAATCTTATTGTTCATTGGACACAGGAATGTCTCCTCGCATCATAACATTTCTGTTGAAATAATTCCACACTGAAGAGCTGATTTTTTTTGTATTTTGACCAGGCATGTCAATGGCCATATTCCTCCCACGGACAACAGGTGTCTCCCCGGGTGCCTGACTTAAACAAACCACCTCACCATCAGAATCCTCCTTGTCAATTTCCTCCCCAGCGCCAGCAACACCCATATCCTCATCCTGGTGTACTTTAACACTGACATCTTCAATTTGACTATCAGGAACTGGACTGCGGGTGCTCCTTCCAGCACTTGCAGGGGGCGTGCAAATGGTGGAAGGCGCAAGCTCTTCCCGTCCAGTGTTGGGAAGGTCAGGCATCGCAACCGACACAATTGGACTCTCCTTGGGGATTTGTGATTTCGAAGAACGCACAGTTCTTTGCTGTGCTTTTGCCAGCTTAAGTCTTTTCTTTTTTCTAGCGAGAGGATGAGTGCTTCCATCCTCATGTGAAGCTGAACCACTAGCCATGAACATAGGCCAGGGCCTCAGCCGTTCCTTGCCACTCCGTGTCGTAAATGGCATATTGGCAAGTTTACGCTTCTCCTCAGACGCTTTTAATTTTGATTTTTGGGTCATTTTACTGATCTTTTGTGTTTTGGATTTTACATGCTCTGTACTATGACATTGGGCATCGGCCTTGGCAGACGACGTTGATGGCATTTCATAGTCTCGGCCATGACTAGTGGCAGCAGCTTCAGCACGAGGTGGAAGTGGATCTTGATCTTTCCCTATTTTTTTAACCTCCACATTTTTGTTCTCCATATTTTAATGCGCACAACTAAAAGCCACCACAGGTATACAATGTAGATGGATGGATAGTATAGTATTATATTACTTATGGAGGACGAGTGCACTGACGACACAGAGGTAGGTACAGCCGTGGCCTACCGTACTGCTATATATATATATATAATATACTGTATAATAATAACGGACCTGGTGGACACTGTCAGCAGACTGCTAAACTAGTATGAAGGAAAAAAAAAAACACCACAGGTATACAATGTAGATGGATGGATAGTATAGTATTATATCACTTATGGAGGACGAGTGCACTGACAACACAGAGGTAGGTACAGCCGTGGCCTACCGTACTGCTATATATATATATAATATACTGTATAATAATAACGGACCTGGTGGACACTGTCAGCAGACTGCTAAACTAGTATGAAGAAAAAAAAAAACCACCACAGGTATACAATGTAGATGGATGGATAGTATAGTATTATATTACTTATGGAGGACGAGTGCACTGACGACACAGAGATAGGTAAAGCCGTGGCCTACCGTACTGCTATATATATATATAATATACTGTATAATAATAACGGACCTAGTGGACACTGTCAGCAGACTGCTAAACTAGTATGAAGAAAAAAAACCCACCACAGGTATACAATGTAGATGGATGAATCCTAGATGGGGACTCATTCGACCCAGCCACCACTAGGGCCAACCTTATCCTCATCCCGAAACCTGACAGGGACCCGATGGAGATGAGGAACTATCGACCCATCTCGCTCTTGAATGTGGACCTAAAGCTTTTCGCCAAAATCTTGGCTAATAGACTTGCTCCATTCTTACCCGCCCTCATCCACCCCGACCAGGTCGGTTTCATTCCCTCCAGACAAGCCGCAGATAATACCAGGCGTCTCATTGACCTCATCCAATTGGCACATGACAAGTCTCTTCCGATGCTGGCCGTGGCCCTCGACGCAGAAAAGGCCTTCGATAGGGTGGCTTGGCCATTCCTACAACAGACACTCCTAAATTTGGGCCTACATGGCGCCTTCTATAAAGGAGTTACTTCACTATATCAGAACCCCTCAGCCTCTATCTTAATTAATGGCCTTTCCTCCGATCCTCTTCCCATACGCAACGGCACCCGACAGGGCTGTCCTCTTTCCCCCCTACTCTTCGCTCTCATTATGGAACCGTTGGCAGCTAGAATTAGACTAAACCATAACATAACAGGTATCACGTCAGGAGCTCACAACCACAAAATTGCTCTATATGCCGATGACGTCATCCTCACCCTGACTGACCCACCTGCCTCCCTCCCACATCTGATGGAGGAGATAGCTACGTACAGCAAGTTCTCAAATTACAACATTAACTCAGACAAAACCGAAATATTGGCCCTACATGTCGCGGACCCAGATCTTCGACTCCTACAGGCCGCCTTCCCATGTGCTTGGCGAACTGAAAAGCTCAAATACCTGGGCATCTATCTTACTAAGTCCTACTCTGGTCTCTATGCTGCCAACTTTCCCAGACTCTTAACATCTATCAAACAAGATATGACAAAGTGGAATAAATACATCTTATCTTGGTTTGGACGGATGACAGCAGTTAAGATGACACTACTGCCCCGTCTGTTATATCTGTGGCAAACTCTCCCCATCCACGTCCCTACCTCAATCCTTAAAAATCTTCAAGCAGACCTCACCAGATTCATCTGGGCAGGGCGAAAGCCCAGAGTAAAGATGCGAATCCTCCAAAAGCATCGTCTAGAAGGGGGTCTAGGAGTTCCTGACCTCCTCAAATACTATAGAGCTGCTCACCTAACCACATGTGTCCTCTGGCACGATAATCCAGGACACAGAATCTGGACGCAACTAGAGGCTACCACACTCCACAGATATTCCCCCTACAGTTTGCTCTGGTGCCGGCCGAATAGCCGTCCCCCAGCTTCCTCGCTGATGCCCACAGTGAAATTCACCCTCGCCATATGGGACCTTTGCTCACGTCTTTACCGACTACGCTCCTTTCACCCTCTACTCATCCCTCTGTGGAACAACCCGGCATTCCCGCCAGGGGAGAACCACTTAGCTTTTGATTCATGGACCAACCATAACTCACTTTTCCTTCTAGACATCGCCCCGCTACATACATTCCCCACGTTTGATGACTTACAATCCCGTTTCTCGCTCCCACGCTCAACCTTTTATCAATTCTTGCAGATACGCCACTTTTTTGCCTCTACCTCCGGAACACCACCCGTGGGAGGTAAAACGAGCTTTGAATCCCTCTGCTGTACCTGTCGATCAACTAAAGGCTTACTTTCAACTATATATCAAATCTTATTAGCTCACAACTCGCTCCTGAAGGAACCCCACGAAGTAGCATGGGAACGAGAGGTAGGTGAAACCCTGACGACAGATGAATGGTCAGAGATCAGGCAAGAAATTTCCACGAGCTCAATTGCGGTCCGAATTAAAGAAAATTCCTACAAATTATATTACCGATGGTACCTAGTACCATCGCGTCTCCATTCAATCTACCCCTCCTGCTCAGATAACTGTTGGCGTCAATGTGGCCGGCGTGGAACCCTGCTGCATATTTGGTGGAACTGCCCGCAAATTAAGGGATATTGGACTAGGGTCCATAGACTTATTTTTAAGGTCCTCGGAGTGACGATCCCGAGGTCTCCTCTCTATTCCCTGCTCTCTCGCCCGATACCTCACACCCCCCGCCACCAACAAAAGCTAATTAAGCATATTTTAAATACGGCCAAATGCCAAATCGCGGCCAACTGGAAATCTCTGTCACCCCCCACGACCCCTGCTACCATTAACGCTATATGGCAAACCTATAGACTGGAACGTATTACAGCGGTTCTCCGGGACACCCCAGATAATTTTACCAATACGTGGTCACCCTGGACATCACACTTTGGTGCTGAACCTCCACTAACTACCATATAAGATAAAGGGAACCATTACAATACCCTATCCAACTGAGGATAATCTGATATACTGCCCAGGCGACTGGGACCGCCCGACCATTCCTCCCTTACCTCCCTTTCCAATCCTCCCTCCCCTCTTTTTTCTCCCCCCCCCCTTTTCCTCTTTTCTCTTCTACTTCTAATCTTACGCTTACTCTTTGTTACTCTTTTATAGGCTATAATGCTTCATTAAGAGTTATTCCCTCGCCCTTAGTTACAGTACACACCACATGTATTACACTATCTATCGGCAACTCTTTATACACTGGCATGCATGCCGGATTGAATTCTCACTCTCTCATTGTTGTACATAGATAGATATACTGTCACTGTTATTTAACAGCTAATTGCGATATGTACCGATGTGTGATACCTGTAATGTATTTCTTACGAATATCTTGTTAAAAGTACAAAACTCAATAAAACTTTTTCTCAAAAAAAAAAAAAAACAATGTAGATGGATGGATAGTATAGTATTATATTACTTATGGACGACGAGTGCACTGACAACACAGAGGTAGGTACAGCCGTGGCCTACCGTACTGCTATATATATATATATATAATATACTGTATAATAATAACGGACCTGGTGGACACTGTCAGCAGACTGCTAAACTAGTATGAAGAAAAAAAAAGCCACCACAGGTATACAATGTAGATGGATGGATAGTATAGTATTATATTACTTATGGAGGACGAGTGCACTGACGACACAGAGGTAGGTACAGCCGTGGCCTACCGTACTGCTATATATATATATATATATAATATACTGTATAATAATAACGGACCTGGTGGACACTGTCAGCAGACTGCTAAACTAGTATGAAGAAAAAAAAAAACCACCACAGGTATACAATGTAGATGGATGGATAGTATAGTATTATATTACTTATGGACGACGAGTGCACTGACGACACAGAGGTAGGTACAGCCGTGGCCTACCGTACTGCTATATATATATATAATATACTGTATAATAATAACGGACCTGGTGGACACTGTCAGCAGACTGCTAAACTAGTATGAAGAAAAAAAAAACCACCACAGGTATACAATGTAGATGGATGGATAGTATAGTATTATATTACTTATGGACGACGAGTGCACTGACGACACAGAGGTAGGTACAGCCGTGGCCTACCGTACTGCTATATATATATATATATATAATATACTGTATAATAATAATAACGGACCTGGTGGACACTGTCAGCAGACTGCTAAACTAGTATGAAGGAAAAAAAAACCACCACAGGTATACAATGTAGATGGATGGATAGTATAGTATTATATTACTTATGGACGATGAGTGCACTGACGACACAGAGGTAGTTACAGCCGTGGCCTACCGTACTGCTATATATATATATATATATATATATATAATATACTGTATAATAATAATAACGGACCTGGTGGACACTGTCAGCAGACTGCTAAACTAGTATGAAGAAAAAAAAATCCACCACAGGTATACAATGTAGATGGATGGATAGTATAGTATTATATTACTTATGGACGACGAGTGCACTGACGACACAGAGGTAGGTACAGCCGTGGCCTACCGTACTGCTATATATATATATATATATAATATACTGTATAATAATAACGGACCTGGTGGACACTGTCAGCAGACTGCTAAACTAGTAGTATGAAGAAAAAAAAAGCCACCACAGAAGTGTTTTTCAGGCAGACAAACGTATACTGGACTGGTGGTCACTGTCAGCAAAACTGTGCACTGTACTCCTGCTATAACTGCTTCCCAGTCCCCACAATTAGGCAGTGTGAGCAGTGCACTCAGCACAGATATATCATGCAGCAGTGCAGCACACTGAGTGAGCACAGATATGGTGGAGCGTTTTTTTCAGGCAGAGAAACAACGGATTAAACTCACTGGTGGTATTATAATCAAAACCCTGCACTGTACTCCCTAACAGCTGCTCCCCGTCCCCAATCCGCCCCACAATTATAACTAAGTCACTCAGTCTTTTCTACTATAACGGAGAGGACGCCAGCCACGTCCTCTCCCTATCAATCTCAATGCACGTGTGAAAATGGCGGCGACGCGCGGCTGCTTATATAGAATCCGAATCTCGCGAGAATCCGACAGCGGGATGATGACGTTCGGGCGCGCTCGGTTTACCCGAGCCACACGGGAGAATCCGAGCACGGCTCGGACCCGTGTAAAAAGGCTGAAGTTCGGGTGGGTCGGTTTCCGAGAAACCGAACCCGCTCATCACTATTATCTAGTGATGGGATGAGCTGGGCGGCTGACGCTGGTTACATACAGGCTAAACACACTTTTTGTCCTTGATTTATCTTACGTCCTAGGGGATACTGGGATGATATTAGTACCATGGGGTATAGATCGGGTCCAATGGAGCCTGGCACTTTAAGAAATCATTAGTCTATGCCCCTCCACCAGACTCAGTTTAGAAAAATGTGCCCAAGGAGCTGGATGCATTCCTGAGGAGCTCGAGAGTTTTCTTCAAAACTTTTATTTAGTTTGTTATTTTCAGGCAGCACTGGCTGGCAACCAGTCTGCCTGCATAGTGGGACTTAGGGGGGGGACCTAACCAACCTTCTCTGGGGTTAATGGCTCGTATCCCCGCGACACTAAGCTCCTGAGGCGCTGTTTCACATACCCCCAGGGTGTGCGCACATGCTGGCAGCATGCCGCCACCCCTAACAGATGCTGAAATAGACGCGGTGCGGTGAGTGATAAATCTGGGGTCCCGGTTAGCGGGTCCCCAGTGACAACTGGCGGAATTAGGCCGCGGCAGTCATCTGGCTGCGAGCTGTGGTGCCCGCTGCGGACCCCAGATTGGCGCTGAGGTAAAGGATGTTATTAAACTCCTTTTTTGCACTAAATTCATGTTTACAGCCAGTATAAACTGTGAGGGACAGTGCGCCATTGAAGGGGTGGGGCTTCCCGAGGGGGGGACCAGAGGCTGAAAGGCGCCATTTCCTGCTGCTGCTGACTGCCAGGCTGCAAGCTAAAGCTGCTCCTCCACAGACCTCGCTGATTCACCAATTTTACTGGTACCAGGGGGTTTTATAGAAAGGGGGGGAGCATATAAGCTGTTGTAACACAGCTGCCTTACTATATATATATCCAGCGGAGCACTGCTTTGCCTGAGGTATTTTGTGCTGTCCCAATCCTCTCTGTGTCACTCCATATGGGTTGTCTAGGGTTATTGTGCTGTTTCACTCTCTGTGTTGTCACTGCACTGTGTTTATTCACCTAACTCAGGCCCTAATTCAGAGCATACTTGCCTACTTTTGAAAAAGGTTTCAGGGAGATTATAGATCGCACTCTAATGCGCCGCGTAGCGCACCATTGAGGGGGCATGTCACATTCCATCCAATGGGCGTGTCTATCTCCACCTATGGGCGTATCTACTGTCAATCAGGGGTGTGTCCTGCAGTGGCAGGTGAAAGCCAAAGTACAAAGCTCAGTACTGGCTACACACTGACATCGCAGCTACATTACACAGCAGGGCTACACACTGACATCACACCCACATTACACAGCAGAGCATAAAACTGGCATCACACTTACATCATTATACACATACAGTATATGTGACATATACATTTGACAGACTTTAATCAAGCCCTGGCGATAAGATCTTTTCCAGTGTCGGGGGGGGGGGGGGGTGTCAGAGAAAGTAAGGTAATGAGAAGGGGAGAGCGAGAGAGAGAGGGGTGAGAGGGAGAGAGAGGATGTCAGGGAAAGTGAGGGAATGACAAAGAGAGACGGAAGAGCAAGAGTGTCAGGGATAGAGGGAGAGAGAGAGTGTCAGGGATAGGGAGGGTGAGAGAGTGTCAGGGATAGAAAGAGAGAGGGGTGAGAGAGAAGGTGTCATTGATAGAGAGAGAAGAGGGTTAGAGAGAGAGAGGGTGTCAGGGATAGAGAGATAGGGGGGTGAGAGAGAGTGTTTCACTGATAGAGGGGGGGGGTAGAGAGAGGGTGTCAGGGATAGAAAGAAGGGTGTGTGAGAGAAAGGTTGCAATGGATAGAGAGGGGGGGGGGTGAGAGAGTGTGTGTCAAGAATAGAGAGGGAGAAAGAGTGTGCCAGGGACAGAGAGAACAAGATAGAGGGAGTGTGTCTCAGGGATAGAGAGAGAGGGATGAGAGAAAGGGAGGTGAGAGAGGGAAGAGAGAGAAGGGGCTGAGAGGGAGTCAGGGATAGAGAAAGGGGGGTGAGAGAGAGGGAAGAGAGAAAGGGGGTGAGAGACGGTGTCAGGGATAGAGAGAGAGAGAGAGAGGGTTTCAGGAATATAGAGAGGCAGTGGGAAAGATGGTGTCAGGGAGGGAGAGGGAAGAGAGAGAAGGGTGTGTGAGAGAGAGGGTGTCAGGGACAGAGAGAGAGGGATGAGAAAAAGGGGGGTGAGAGAGTGTCAGGGATAGAGAGAGGGAAGAGAGAGAAGGGGTGAGAGGGCATCAGGGATAGAGAGATGGGGAAGAGAGAAAAGGGGGTTAGAGGGAGACAGGGATAGAGAGGGTGTCAAGAATAGAGAGAGGGGAGGTAGGAGATAGAGAGTGTGTCAGGGATAGAGAGGAGGGGGGAGGAATGAGAGAGAGTGTGTCAGGGATAGAGAGAGTAGGGGCTGAGAGAGAAGGTATCACTGATAGAAAGAGAGAGGGTGAGAAAGTGAGAGGGTATCAGGGATAGAGAGAGAGGGGTGTGAGAGAGAGAGTGTAAGAGAAAGAGATGGTGCCAGGAATAGAGAGAGAGGGAGTGAGATGGTGTCAGGGATAGAGAGAGGGGGTGAGAGGGAAGAGAGAGAGGGTGTCAGGGATAGAGAGGGGGGTTGAGAAAGAGAGGGTGTCAGGAGTAGAGAGAGAGGGAGTAAGAGAGAGATGGTGTCAGGGATAGGGAGAGAGGGTGTCAGGGAGAGATAGATAGATAGATAGAGATGGGGTGAGAGAGAGGGAACAGAGAGGGTGTAAGGGATAGATAGGGGGTGAGAGAGAGGGGGGTGTCAGACAGAGAGAGATCTGAAGGCAGATCTTCTTTCCAACCCCAACAGGAATCAGGTCCTGCAGCAGAGAACACTAACCAGGCAGCACGGAGGTAGCTGTGGGGAGTTGCCGGCGCAAGACTTCAGCAGCCAGGTCATGCCATGAGAGGGGGTTGGGGGTGCTGCGGATAGGGAAGGGGGAAGTCTGCAGCTATGAGGGGAGAAAGTGAAAGGCTAAGGAAACAAGCCTCTCTGCAAACAGAGCCTACCCTGCTGGATAATAGGACCTCCGTGGCTCTGCTACGTGTGACTGTTGTGCTGGACATGCTGTCACAGTAGATGCCGGCGTGGACTGGTGGCAGGAGAAGCTCAGGCTCCTCCAAGCTGCGAAGTCTCTGTAGCTGCCGGTGTTCTGTAAGGAAAGCATCGTGAGTGATGTGTTACGGGAGTGGGGCCACATGCGTTCCTTCCCACAGTCCTACCAGCCCCGACCCGGTTAATTCCATACTCGCGCATGCGCTGTCCATATTCTATTGAGATGGGGGGGGGGGCGCTGTGGAAATCCGGGAGCTGCACTTTAGTTTGCGGTGCAGAGGGGGACACTGGTAAAAAAGCGGGAGCCTCCCACATTTAGGCAAGTCTGACCAGCAAAAAAAAGTTCACATATTGTATACAACATATATATGTGTGTAGCAGCGCTGAATGATATACAATTATACTGTAGTAAAAAATTTTTAAAAATTATTTAAACATATAAAACTTTAAAATTTCAATCACACATAATATGTATATGCTCAGGACTCCTTTAAACCCCGTACAATTATGCAGGGTCACCCGCTATCATTTGTTCCAATCAATATGGACAGTTCTTGGAAGAACTGTTCATATTGATTGGAACAAATGATAGCGGGTGACCCTGCATAATTGGGTTCCGGTATGAAAGATAGATAGTGTCTAGTTAGACAGTCAATAGATAGACACCATATGTTAGATGGACATTAGGTCGACAGGGTCAAAAGGTCGACAAGTCAAAAGGTCGACAGGGTCAAAAGGTCGACATGAAAATGGTCGACATGAAAAAGGTAGACACCATGTTTTTTGCATTTTTGTGGTTTGTGTGGATAGTTTTGTCATCTGGGACCACCAATTGTAGAAAGGCATACCCTCGCGGGGCTCGCCACAAGGTTTATAACCAACTCTATGCCGACATGGATAGAGAAAGTATGAAATAATCCAAAAACATGTTACATTTAAAAAAAACACATTTGTCTATCTTTTTTATGTTGACCATTTTCATGTCGATCTTTTGACCATGTCGACCTTTTGATCATGTCGACCTTTTGGCCTGTCGACCTTTTGACCCTGTCGACCTTTTGACCCTGTCGACCTAATGTCTGTCTAATATATGGTGTCTATCTATTGACTGTCTAACTAGACACTGTCTGTCTATCAAACGGATAGGGCATAATTGTACGGGGTTTAAAGGAGTCCTGAGCATATACATATTATGTGTGATTGAAATTTTAAAGTTTTATATGTTTAAATAAATTTTTTAAAAATGTTACTACAGTATAATTGTATATCATTCAGCGCTGCTACACACATATATATTTTATATATATAATGTGAACTTTTTTCCTGGTTATACTATATAAGAATTGACTACGCTTTATTAGCAGCTGCTTTTGGAAATTTAACCCATATAAGGGCCGAACTTTCTTTCCTATCGGATAAGTCTGACCAGCAGCCTCCCTCACACACATGACCCAGCCCTGCACCCAGCAATCTCCCTAATACACATGACTCAGCCCTGCATACAACTGCCTCCCTCACACACACATGACCCAGCCCTGCACCCAGCAATCTCCCTAATACACATGACTCAGCCCTGCATACAACTGCCTCCCTCACACACACATGACCCAGCCCTGCACCCAGCAATATCCCTAACACACATGACCCAGCCCTGCATACAACAGCCATCCTCACACACATGACCCAGCCCTGCATACAACAGCCTCCATCACACACATGACTCAGCCCTGCATACAACAGCCATCCTCACACACATGACCCAGCCCTGCATACAACAGCCTCCCTCACACACATTATGCCCCAGCCCTGCACCTAGCAACCTGCCCCACAACCATATGACCCAGCTTGGCACCCAGTAACTTAACCTCCCTCAAACATATATACCTCTGCCCTGCCCCAGTCATCTCAGTCTCTCTGCCTGAGTCCAGCTCTGACTGACTTGGAGCTGGAGGGGGCGGGGCTACCAGCCGGAGTGTGAGAGAAGAGCACCCAGCTGTAGCTAAGAAGTCCCGGGGCCTGGCTGGGACTGTACAGAGGATGCTTGGAGGCTGTTCCTGCTCTGGCAGCCGAAGGAAAGGCTGTCAGAGGCTGGTGAGCACAGACACCCTCCCCCCTTCCCATCCCCTTCCCATCCCCTTCCCATCCCCTTCCTCTCCTTACCCACTGGGGAATGTCAGGGCTCCAGTGCACAAGCACTTAGATATGGGTAACTTCCTGGAAGCTGGGGCATCCTCTCCCTGCCGGCTGCTACATTCTGCGCCAGGACCCGCGGCTGCTGTCTCCTCCACAGACTGCCCCCCCCCCCCCCCCCCCCCGGCTTCCTCTGTGCACTGCAGAACGGCCACCGCTACTGACAACTCGCGGTGGCCGGCGCTTAGGTAACATGACGTCAGACGTCGTGACATCTCCTGTTTAGGTCCCATCCTCAGGTATTCGCACATGCGCAGTCAGTATTTTTCGCACCGAGACCGCAAAATGCGGGAGGGCAAGCAGAGTTTGCGGGGCAGCGGGAGGCTCAATTAATAAAACGGGAGCCTCCCGCTAAATGCGGGAGAGTAGGCAAGCCTGATTCAGAGTTGATCGCAGCAGCAAATTTGTTAGCAGTTGGGCAAAACCATGTGCACTGCAGGGGAGGCAGATATAACATGTGCAGAGAGAGTTAGATTTGGGTGGGGTGTGTTCAAACTAAAATCTAAATTGCAGTGTAAAAATAAAGCAGCCAGTATTTACCCTGCACAGAAACAAAATAATCCACCCAAATCTAACTCTCTCTGCAAATGTTATATCTGCCACACCTGCAGTGCACATGGTTTTGCCCAATTGCTAACACATTTTTTGCTGCGATCAACTCTGAATTACCCCCTCTGTGTCTTTCTGCTATAAGAATGTCTGGAGAAAAGACTGTGTGTCCTTCGTGTTTACACCTTCTCCAGTGTTCTCAGCCCTCACAGTGTAGTAGTATGCAGGAACCTGAGTGGTTAGAATCATCCAAGAGTATGATTACTAATATTAATACAGAGTTAGCTACTGCCAGACAGGAAAGGCAGACCCTTAAACAATCTGTAGATGATTTTTTGGTTAAGGCTGCTGACCACAGACAGGCTGCTCAGCCCCTATGTTGGTCTCTCATAAACGCACGCTCGCACAGGTGATCCAGTCTGACTCTGATACTGAAATACCAGAGCTGGATGAAGGAGAGGTAAATGTGGAAGATGCCAATTTTCTGTCACCGGGTGTTGAGGCCCCGATTTATTCTATTAGAGAAGTCCTCAACATACCGGATAAGGAGACAGAACCAGAGGAGGAATTGTTTCTTAATGTGAAACCAAAATCCTCTACCACCTTTCCTATTTCAAAGGAATTAAACTCCCTCTCTAAAGAAGGCCCACTATAGTTTGTCGCTGGATTTCAAGGGCCATGGTAAAATGGTCTGATAATATAATAAGGGGGTTTGACTACCTACCTCAGGATGAGATCATTACACTACTGCATCATATCCAAGATGCTGCAAATTTTATGAGTGAGGCCATTAAAGAATTATGTCTCATCAATGGCCGTGCCATAACTATGGCGGTCTCGGCTCGCAGGGCTCTGTGGCTGCGACAATGGTCAGCGGATGCTGATTCCAAGAAATGTGTGGAGAATCTTCCCTTTACAGGAGAGGCCTTGTTTGGGAAAGAACTGAACAAGTGTATTTCTCAGGTAAGTCCACATATCTGCCATCTGCTGCACCTCTTGCTAGACGTCCCTTTCCTGGGCCCTCTCTGCAGTCCTTTCGTGTGGTCAGATTTGGAGGCAGAGCCAGAGGTGCCCCAAATGCTGCTAGAGGAAATCGAGGTAAGTCCCGTAAACCAGCGGCTGCTGGATCTCTGGACCAGGCCTTCGGATCCTCATCTACTAAGCCCTCCGCATGACGTGACGGTTGGCCCCAGCAGCAAGACAACTTTCAGGAGGGTCGGAGCTTCAGTACCCAATCTTGAGTTCTGCTGACAACGGATGCCAGCCTCCGGGGTCGGGGGGCTGTGAACCAGGAAGCTCAGTTTAAGGGAAGGTGGTCGATTCTGGAATCTTCACTATCAATCAACGTCCTGGAACTCAGGGCAATTTACAATGCTTTACTAAAGGCCTCCAATCTCCTCCGAAATCAGGCCATACAAGTGCAGTCGAACAATGACACGGCAGTGGCGTACATAAACTGACAGGGAGGAACAAGAAGCAGGGCCGCAATGCGTGCGGTATCAAGGATACTCCTCTGGGCGGAAGCCAACGTAAGGGCCATCTCAGCCATATTCATTCCAGGAGTGGACAACTGGGAAGCGGACTTCCTTAGCATGCGCGACCTCCATCCAGGGGAATGAGGCCTTCACCCTCAGTTCTTTCAACAGCTGGTTCACCGGTGGGACTGTCCGTAGATAGACCTGATGGCTTCTCATCTCCACAAGAAGCTCCTTCATTTCTGTTCCAGAACGAGGGATCCGCAAGCGGCAGCTGTGGACGCTCTGACGGCACCATGGACTTACCAGTTCATGTGTCTGTTTCCTCCAATCCCTCTCATTGCAAGAGTTCTAAAAATACTCAAAAGGAAAAGCATTCAGGCAATTCTGTTTGCTCTGGATTGGCCTCAATGGGCCTGGTATGCAGACCTTCTGACCATGTCTCTGGAGGAGCCTTGGCCTCTTCCACTCCTCAAGGACCTTCTTCAACAAGGGCCGTACGTCTATCCAGACTTACTGCGGCTATGTTTGACGGCTTGGAGATTAAGAGGGAGATTCTAGCCAGAAAAGGTCTTCCCTCCAAGGTTATTTCAACTATGGTCCAGACCCGTAAGGTGGTCACGTCAACCATATCTGGAAGAAATATATTTCTTGGTGTGAGGGCAGAAGATGTTCTCCAGTGGAGTTTCAGCTTGGCCGTTTTCTGCTCTTCCTACAAGCAGGAGTGGATATGGGCCTACGGTTAGGGTCCATCAAAGTTCAGATTTCGGCTCTCTCCATCTTCCAGAAACAGCTGGCGGTGCTTCCGGAAGTACAGACGTTCCTGAAGGGTGTTCTCCATACTCAACCACCTTTTGTCCCTCCCTTGGGATCTCAGTGTGGTCTTGAATTTTCTCCAGTCGGACTGGTTGCAACCCTTGCAAACGGTGGATTTGAAGTATCTAACTTGGAAGACTGTGATGTTACTGGCCTTAGCCTCTGCAAGACGTGTGTCAGAATTGGGGGCCTTATCCTGTAAGAGCCCATATTTGATTTTTCACAAGGATAGGGCGGAGCTCAGAACTCGTCCGCAGTTTTTGCGGAAGGTGGTATCGGCTTTTCACATTAATCACCCAATAGTGGTTCTGATTCTGTCTGACACATCAGTCGCTCCGAAGTCCTTGGACGTTGTGAGACCTTTGGGGATTTACGTCAAGAGGTCGCTCGTCACAGGAAGTCTGACTCGCTTTTTGTCCTTTATGACTCTGCAAAGATTGGATGTCCTGCTTCTAAGCAATAGGCTTATTCATCGGCAGCATTGCTGCTGCCGAGTTCTATTCAAGCCCACTTCACAAGGTCGGTGGGTTCTTCCTGGGTGGCTGTCCCTGGTGTTTCGCCCTTACAGTTGTGCCGTGCAGCTACTTGGTCTGGTTCGAACACGTTCGTGAAGTTCTATAGGTTCGATATCTTGGCCATAGATAACCTTAAGTTTGGTCAGGTGGTTTTGCAGGGGTCTTAGCAATCTCCCACCCATTCTGGGGGCTTTGGGACTTCCCCATGGTACTAATGTCATCCCAGTATCCCCTAGGACGTAAGAGAAAATAGGAATTTAATACCTACCGGTAATTCCTTTTCTCCTAGTCCATAGGGCAGGGGTCAGGGAACTTTTTTACCTTTTACCCCAAAATATATTTAGATACGCCGACGTTACCCCCTTGATTTGAAAGGAAGGATTTTTTTATTTTTGCCAATTATTTTTTGGCAATGAATGGGTTAATTAACACTTTCTCCCCAAAACACCAGAATGAATGTGAGTAAGATGGATGAGGGGGGAAGGGGGGGGGGGGGGGGCACGACTTTTAGGAGACAGATGGTCACATCCTCACCTCAGTAATGTCATTGGGAATTTCCCACTGTTATGTGGGCCACTGTCTGATCCTGCGGAACTCCGTCAGCGGTCAGCCACAGAACACTTCATGTTCTGTGTGTGGGTTGGCGGGCCACGGGTGGGAGGACAGGACAGCGCAGGACAGGTGGGCGTGAGGGAGCGCAGTGTGACCTCAGCACGTCACACCGCGGCCAGGAACACAGCACAGGGTGGGCAGATGGGAGCGCGGTGTGAATATCAACACGTCACATCGCGAGCCGGACGGGGCAGTGTCTCGGCAGCGCAACCGTCCATTACCCTCATGAATTTAATTTTTACCCCATTTGGGGTAATTTACCCGTTCCCTGACCACTGCCATAGGGGATACTGGGCGCCCACCTCAGTGCTTCGTGTTGCTGCTTACCTGGTTGTAAGTCTTCTTGTTTGGGCCTGCTATTATTGTCCCTGTTCCTGTTGGTTAGCGTTGCTATCCTTTGTTGTAGTTAGCGTTGCTTTGCTCTATTCTGGTTAGCACTACTATCCTTTTTGTTGTTGTTGTTGTTGTTATGTGTTGGTTTGTTACCTCACCGCTTTCGTATTTTCCTTCTCTCAAAGTATGTCCGTCTCCTAGGGGACAGTTTTTTTTAGACTGAGTCTGGTGGAGGGGCATAGAGGGGAGGAGCCAACACACACTGATGATTTCTTAAAGTGCCAGGCTCCATTGGACCCGATAAATACCCCATGGTACTAATGTCATCCCACTATCCCCTACGGACTAGGAGAAAAGGAATTGCCGGTAGGTATTTAATTCCTATTTTTTTATTCTAAGTAACTTATTTTTTCATTTTATGCTATCAATAACGTTATATTGTATTTGAAAATGTTTTAGCAATAAGCAGGATATATTTTAAAATGGGAGAAATGGTGTGCTTGACATTATTAGCCATGAAAGAAAGCATTACCATCTGGTATATAGCAAGGATCACTACGAGTGTAGCTATATAAGGCTTGCTAAATGTGTAACGGGTGTGTCTGGGCAAAGTCGCCCCGGTCCCTCTGCCAGATAATTCTTGGGAACAGAGGGTCTAATTCATGTCTGTATGAACATGCCTATGCAGCTACGATTTTTTAGGCTACAGACTTGCTAATCATCACAAGTGACGCTACCACCCAAAAAAGAAGATATACGCCACATCGGAGCCATCGCAAAGTCCTCAGCAACTGTGTACACATACACATCAATACAATAACGAGAAACATCGACTCTCCAAGCGAGTCTATGGTCACACAGCCCATCCGCGGCAGTAGCGATGCTGGCGCCATGTTGCCCTACGTACATGATCATAGCTGTAGGCAGATACACACCCTGAAAACGGCTGTGACACCCCGCTACTCCCGTCCCTGTCACCTCCCCTTAACAGTCCCTTCCGGTCAATCACTCTACATTGAAATTCTTACTGTGAGCCGCATTGCAAAGGTACCTGGGCACGTGTGCAGTGCGATCACGGTGCACCCGCAGCCTACCGATAATCACTCAGTAGCGTGAACATCGGCATTGTGTATAAACATGAAGTAGGCCCATAGGGGAGAAGAAAAGATTCCATGAAATTTAAAATTAAATTGGCTTTATTAGCTCTTTGAAATTTCCTTTTTATTAGGAAAACTTTGGGATCTGTGGGTTTGGTACAGCCCATAAATGTAAAAGCGTAACTATTTTATGCAAGAGAGGTTGTATGTACTTTTGGACATACAGTAGCCGCAATACATGGTTTGAATTATCTTATTCCATTACATTGTTTGAAAACCTAGAAAGAGGACCCAAAGATACCTAGTGTAGGGTGTAGAGAGCACTCTAGGGCCATCACCCACTTAAGAATGGCAGAGGGTGTATTTGTATACTCAGTTGGGTTCAGGAGAGGTTTGTGTCAGTCTAAGGGGGGAATTCAATTACCAGCAGTAAATTACTACGGGTGAAGAAGGGAGGTAGTCTTGGGCTTTAAAGTGCGTGGCTCGTCAATTGCACTCCCTTTTTCATCCGACAGCCTTGTCAATGCCCGTTACATTGGCATATGAAAAGGCGTTAACACGGGTTAAAAGGTGTTAACACAGAATCTATGAAAACTTCACAGATTTGTGTGTTTACAGGGTCACGGCACCTGTTAATCAGCTGGTTATTGGTTTTTTTTCTTTCATTGTAAGAAAAAATCCCCAGTAAGGGTTGTCGGCGGGGGCTGAATTAGCCTGCGGTTAATTACCTTACCTAATTGAATTCCCCCCAAAGAATCCTTGTTATGTTCAGGTTGAAGCAGAGAGACAGAATAAGATCATTTTTTTCAGGTTTAAATATGGAATAAAATAAGCTAATACCTCAATTGGAAACATGTTTTCATTTATATACCCCCCCCCCCCCCTCTCACCTTCCAATTAAATAAATAAAAGCTCCTCCACTTGGAACAATTTTTATTTCTTTTTTTTTTTTCCCCTCAAAGTTTGGAGAGACCCAATGGGGAACAGTATACAAGCCACCTGTATAAGACACTATAATAGAGAACTATAGCTTCATCCTAAACATTCAACTAGCTAAGAGGGGCTGCAACTCTATAACATATTGTTTTTAAGAACATGACAGGGAATGGAGCAGAAAATATGTAATATGTAAAATTTCAGGGAGTTTTTTTTATTTTAAAATCAGCTGTTCTACTTAACCGTAAGATTTACATTGGTATCCAATTATTTATTTATTTAAGTATTAGGGGTAAATTTACTAAAGCTTCTAAAACAGATAATTGGTGCCCATAACAACCAATCAGATGCTGGCTAACATTTTCTAAAATACAATAGGGAAAGGA
This sequence comes from Pseudophryne corroboree, assembly GCF_028390025.1. NCBI lineage: Eukaryota > Metazoa > Chordata > Amphibia > Anura > Myobatrachidae > Pseudophryne > Pseudophryne corroboree. The sequence goes on from NC_086449.1 coordinate 167,340,843, forward strand.
TAGACAGCATCTGATTGGTTGCTATGGGCAACATCACTATTTCTCTGTTTTAGAAGTTTAGTAAATTTACCCCTTAGTATCCTAGGTTAGGGGAGTAATGTTAAATTTAAAAACCTCAGCAGGTAATAATGGAATCAGGTTGCAAAAAAGTATTTTATGGACCTGGTCAACCAAGCGAAATTGTCAGATTTTTGTAGTGAGACCATTCTAGTTAAAGCACTATATGTGTGCCATAATGGGGACATAAAGTAAGTATAATATATTTTTTCTGTTATAACTGTCCCCAGTCGGGTCTGGCAGGCAGCTGTCACTGAGCAACAGCAGCAGTCTCCTCTGACTGTGAAGGTGGGGGATTGGCCACTGGCTGGTGGGCTTACGGCACCCTGCTGTTCAGCGTGCAGCTATTTTTTCTTTCTAAGGAGCATGACCACGCCTCCGCCGATTAGGCCATGCCCCCTAAAATTACCCAGACTCAGTCCAGACTATCCCAACTAATATCAAGTAGCGACACTCATTATGCAAAACCATTTCTGACTCTCTAACGTATACTTGCCTACCTTTAGGCTGCTCCCTCCGATAGGGAGCAGCCAGGTCACAAAGGAGGAGGCGTGGAGGGGGTGGGAGGAGGCGGTACAGGGGCGTGGTGGCACGACTGTGTCATTGTAGCCCCGCCTCCTGCTTTACAATGCCTATACTACAGGCATTGTAAAGCGGAAGGCGGTGCTACAATGCTGTGATTTAGAACGAATCACGTCACCTCCCCATCCCCTTCTGTGTGACGGGTTGCCGCGCAGCTGAAGTAAGCAGGGGGGGGGGGGTGAGGTGAGCGGGGGATGGAGGGGTGCGGCAGGGGGTGAGTAGCATGCGGGATACTTGCCCACTTCCCCGGGAGGGGCGGGAGTGCCACCCGATTTTCGGGAGCCTCCCGGCCTTTCTGGGAGAGTAGGCAAGTATACTTTAAAGGGGGCATCCTTATAGAATTGGTGGGCATGTTTTGTTATTGAAGTCATTGCCATTTTAAATTTGGGGTTCAAACAGGCTTAGAAGTTGCAGCTTTTGCAAGCCACCGCTTAGTAGATAAAACCCTAAGTCCAAAGGAGATTTGTCGGCAGGGACAAACTCAAGGGTCCTTCAAGAACAATGAGCTCAGCTTTCTCCAGGATGAAGCTGAACTACAGCAGAAATGCCCAGAAAGCACAACAAATACAATGATTTCTGGCCAGAGATACCCATGTTTTCATTGTGCTAAATCAACCCACAATGACAGTCATCGTTGGTTCCATGACAAGCTGTGTATCAGATATCAAAATGAGGATTACACAGAACGTGTGTGTTGTTCTGAGAAGGCACCCTGTCAGCAACAGAAAAAGATACTGTCCCGATACAGCCTAGTGTGCACCAGATAGCTGACAATGAACCGGACTTGGAATTGGAGCAGTATTTGGAAGGCATGCTGTCCCTTGTAGTGCTAATGGGAGATCATGGGGTGGCTCCCGGGTAAGTTAGCTCTCTGTCTGGATGTGTTTTAGTATGAGCCTTTATCATGAGGCCTTATCACATGTCCCTATGTGGGCACTGCTATTATGTAGTGTTAGGACTGCTGATATCAGAGAAGCCATGAAGTGGCTCAGCAGCTAAACATGTCTTTGCAAACATGTGTGACCAATTCTCAGAAATTCTATTACCAGATAGGTTCAAGTATGGTTACAGGTCATTTTTTAGTGTGCTGGGGGATACGTTTGTGTGTGTGTGTGTGTGGGGGGGGGGGTGGGGGGGGGGGGGGGGGGAAGAACCCCCCTCCCTTTTTGTCTATAGTTTGTCTGTGACCCCTCCCCTTTCTAGTACCTGATATATAATTATCTCCAGGAATGATAGAGCAACTGCCACTGTTTGTCTGCAAATGAAATGGACTTCCCTGACAGTGATGACAATGAGAAAGAGCTGTCTTACCTGCAACTGAATAGCATTACAGTGGTCTAAGTTAAGCTTTTTTAACCTAAATGTGATATGAAAATGTTAGATGGACAGAGACAGATATCAGAGGCAAAATACACACAGGGTGTGATTTATCGCCTCAGCTGATCATGTGACTGGCAGTTAGAAAACATAGATGTACTTATCTGAATATGGTTCATTTCAAGAGTAATGGAAATCTGGATAAAGTCCTCTCCTGGGAAACCTCTTCAACCACTTTTAGTGATCCTCAAATGTGGAATACAGCCCAGCACAAAGCAAATGAAAAAGACTGCAGTCATTTTGAATGTTATATATGAAAATATGGGATTAAAAAAGACATACAATGTAAAACTTGACAAACAGCCACCAAATATTGTTCGCACAAATCCTACAGAAGGGATGGTCCAACCGCTGCAGAGTACGCCTGAATAAGAGTGAGCACCCAATAGCAGTGGTCCTTCCTGGGTGAGGGTGTGTGTGGAAGATGAACAGGAACCTCTAATGCATTTTGCTTGAGGAAGTTTGTTTCTCCTTTGTAGGCTTTTCATATGACTGGCTAACATCATAAGCAGCCTTTATGATGTCACTCAGCTTTGGTATATAAGTTACTGCTTGGTATTGAATGATCAGGTATCAGCTGTATCTGCTGATATGACTTACCACAGTGTATTGAAGGCTTTTGATAACCTAAATGTTACCTATACCAATATAATTAAGAACATTTTGCCTGTTTATTCCAAGTTGGTGCAAAAAACGACTGTACCGATTTTCATGAAAACTGCTACAACTTGTAATTAAACTCGTAAAAATAATCAAGTTAAAGCTGAGCATTTGAAAGTCCACTACTTTTTAAATATACCCCAACTGCCTATAGAAAACCAGCACTATCACCATTTATCAGTAAATAGGGGATCAATATAATATCCCGGCTATTGGGATCTCGGCGGTCAGCAGACCAACGCTGGAATCCCGACAGCTGGAATACCGGCGGCGAGCACAGCGTGTCCCCTCACGGGCTCGCTGCGCTTGCCACGCTTCAGGCCTGGTGGCAACCTTCGGTCAACACAATAATCCATTCCCCCTCGGGTGGTGGCATGGACGACCACCAAAGTAGGGATTCCGGGCGGCAGGTGGGATTTTGACCGCCGGCTTTTCACTGGAGTCGGGATTCCAGCGTCGGTATCCTAACTGCCGGGGATACAGACAGCCAGCAAATTGACTGCATACTTTAAATAGACCCATTGGTGTTACAAACAATTTGTGAACATTGTGAATACTATGGATGCATATATGTGGGAGTGTGGACTGTGGAAAATCATGCAGACATCAAATTGTGGGGGAAATTCGACTATGTTAGAGATGACCCACAAACAATGGTATTACTGTGGCTGAAGTGCCCACACAAATCAATCACACAGTAAGTACAGTGATCAGCTCTGGGCGAGGAAGTGTCAAGAGGGCATGGCCACTCCCTCAGAGGCCACGCTAAGCAACAAAATAAAAAATAACCATGATCTGCAGCCAGTGCAGTGCATCCTCTCCTTGAAATTCAACCCTATATTTGCTCTGCAGCTTCCTGCATCACCCGCATGCTGCACAATGCGCTCATTTGTCAAAACTGAG